>NC_091339.1:30166835-30264335 GCF_038502225.1 Cherax quadricarinatus | reverse complement strand
TCGATGTCCCTTAGCAGTTTCTTCACCTCCTCCTCATCTGTATGTATGTCGTCCAACACTTGTTGGTGTATTCCTTGCTGGTGACCCCATCTGGTCTGTCCCCCCAGAGTCCTTCCTGTCTCTACTGTAAATACTTCCTTAAATCTCGTGTTGAGCTCCTCACATACCTCTTGATCGTTTCTTGTGAGTTCTCCACCTTCTTTCCTCAGCCTTATCACCTGGTCCTTGACTGTTGTCTTCCTCCTAATGTGGCTATACAGCAGTTTCGGGTCAGATTTGACTTTCGATGCTATGTCGTTTTCATACTGTCGCTGGGCCTCCCTCCTTATCTGTGCATACTCGTTTCTGGCTCTTCTACTAATCTCCTTGTTTTCCTGGGTCCTATGCCTCCTGTACCTTTTCCATTCTCTGTTGCACTTAGTTTTTGCCTCCCTACACCTTCGGGTAAACCAAGGACTCGTTTTGGTCTTCCTATTATTTCTGTTTCCCTTGGGAACAAAACTTTCCTCTGCCTCCTTGCACTTTGTTGCCACATATTCCATCATCTCGTTTACTGATTTTCCTACTATTTCTCTGTCCCACTGAACCTCCTGCAGGAAGTTTCTCATACCTGTGTAGTCCCCCCTTTTATAGTTTGGCCTGTCCCCTTCAGTTCCTGTTACCTTCTCCACTTGTAACTCTACTATATAGTCAAAACTCAGAACCACATGATCGCTAGCTCCAAGGGGCCTCTCGTAAGTGATGTCCTCAATGTCTGAACTGCTCAGGGTGAACACAAGATCCAGTCTTGCTGGCTCATCCTCCCCTCTCTCTCTGGTGTGTGTGTGTGTGTGTGTGTGTGTGTGTGTGTGTGTGTGTGTGTGTGTGTGTGTGTGTGTGTGTGTGTGTGTGTGTGGTTGTGAGTGTGTGCGTGTGCGTGCGTGCATGTGTGTGTGTGTGTGTGTGTGTGTGTGTGTGTGTGTGTGTGTGTGTGTGTGTGTGTGTGTGTGTACTCACCTATTTGTACTCACCTATTTGTGATTGCAGGGGTCGAGTCATAGCTCCTGGCCCCGCCTCTTCACTGATTGCTACTAGGTCCTCTCTCTCCCTGCTCCATGAGCTTTACCATACCTCGCCTTAAAACTATGTATGGTTCCCGCCTCCACTACTTCACTTTCTAGGGTATTCCACGGCTTTACTACTCTATGACTGAAGAAATACTTCCTAAGATCCCTTTGATTCATCTGAGTCTTCAACTTCCAATTGTGACCTCTTGTGTCTGTACCCCATCTCTTTGTCCACCTCGTCTATTCCGTGCAGTATTTTATATGTCGTTATCATGTCTCCCCTGACCCTCCTGGCCTCCAGTGTCGTCAGGCCGATTTCCCTCAACCTTTCTTCATAGGACAATCCCCGTAGCTCTGGGACTAGTCTTGTTGCAAACCTTTGCACTTTCTGTAATTTCTTGACGTGCTTGACTAGGTGTGGATTCCAAACTGGTGCTGCATACTCCAGTATGGGCCTGACGTAGATGGTGTACAGAGTCTTAAACGAATCCTTACTGAGGTATCGGAACGCTATCCGTAGGTTTGCCAGGCGCCCGTATGCTGCAACAGTTATCTGATTGATGTACGCCTCAGGAGATATGCTCGGTGTTATACTCACCCCCAGATCTTTTTCCTTGAAGAAGGTTTGCAGACTTTGGCCATCTAAACTATATTGTGTCTGCGGTCTTCTTTGCCCTTCCCCAATCTTCATTACTTTGCATTTGGCAGGGTTAAACTCAAGGAGCCAGTTGCTGGACCAGGCTTGTAGCCTGTCCAGGTCTCTTTGTAGTCCTGCCTGATCCTCATCCGATTTGATTCTTCTCATTAACTTCACATCGTCCGCAAACAAGGACACTTCTGAGTCTATCCCTTCCGTTATGTCATTCACATATACCAAGAACAGCACAGGTCCTAGGACTGACCCCTGTGGAACCCCGCTTGTCACAGGCGCCCACTCTGACACCTCGTCACGTACCATGACTCGTTGTTGCCTCCCTGTCAGGTATTCTCTGATCCATTGCAGTGCCTGTCCTGTTATGTGTGCCTGATCCTCTAGCTTTTGTAGTAACCTCTTGTGAGGAACTGTGTCGAAGGCCTTCTTGCAGTCCACAAAAATGCAGTCGATCCACCCCTCTCTCTCTTGTCTTACTTCTGTCACCTTGTCATAAAACTCTAGTAGGCTTGTGACACAGGATTTTCCCTCCCTGAAACCATGCTGGTTGTCAATTATACACTTGTTTCTTTCCAGGTGCTCCACCACTCTCCTCCTGATGATCTTCACCATGACCTTGCATACTATACACGTTAGTGATATAGGTCTGTAGTTTAGTGCCTCATGTCTGTCTCCCTTTTTAAAAATTGGGACTACATTTGCCATCTTCCATACCTCGGGGAGTTGCCCAGTTTCAAATGATGTGTTGAAGATCTTTGTTAACGGTACACACAATATCTCTGCTCCATCTTTAAGGACCCACGGAGACATGTTGTCTGGTCCTACCGCCTTTGAGGTGTCAAGTTCGCATAGCAGCTTCTTCATCTCCTCCTTGGTTATATGTACCTCATCCAGCACTTGCTGGTGCACCCCCCTGCTCTGATTTCCTGGAGTCCTACTGGTTTCCACTGTAAATACTTCTTTAAATCTTGTGTTGAGCTCCTGACATACCTCCTGGTCGTTTCTTGTGAATTCCCCATCACCCTTCCTCAGACTGATTACCTGGTCCTTGACTGTTGTTTTCCTCCTGATGTGGCTGTACAACAGCTTCGGGTCAGTCTTGACTTTCGATGCTATGTCATTTTCGTGTTGCCGCTGAGCCTCCCTTCTTATCTGTGCATATTCGTTTCTGGCTCTTCGGCTAATCTCTTTATTTTCCTGAGTTCTCTGTCTTCTGTACCTTTTCCATTCTCTAGTAAACCTAGTTTTTGCCTCCCTACACCTTTGGGTGAACCAAGGACTCGTTCTGTTCTTCCCATTATTTCTGTTTCCCCTGGGAACAAACCTCTCCTCTGCCTCCTTGCATTTTGTTGCCATATAGTCCATCATTTCTTGTACTGGTTTTCCTGTCAGTTCCCTCTCCCACTGAATGTCTTGAAAGAAGTTCGTCATGCCTGAGTAGTTCCCCTTTTTGTAATTTGGTTTTCCCACCCTATTCCTGCTGCTCTCTCCACTTGGAGCTCAACTATGTAGTCGAAGCACAGAACCACATGATCACTAGCTCCCAGGGGCCTTTCATACATGATATCCTCGATGTCAGAACTACTCAAGGTGAATACAAGGTCCAGTCTTGCTGGTTCATCCTCTCCTCTTTCTCTGGTAGTGTCTCTAACATGTTGATGCATGAGGTTTTCCCACCCAGGCAGGGTGGTCACCAAGGCAGGGTGGCCCACCAAGGCAGGGTGGTCACCGAGGCAGGGTGGCCCACCAAGGCAGAGTGGCCCACCAAGGCAGGGTGGCCCAATAAGAGAAACAAAAGTTTATATTTTTAAGTTTAGTAATGTATACAGGAGAAGGGGTTACTAGCCACATTCTGCCAGCATTTTAAGTTTAGTAATGTATACGGGAGAAGGGGTTACTACTCCTATTCTCCCAGCATTTTAAGTTTAGTAATGTATATAGGAGAAGGGGTTACTAGCCACATTCTGCCAGCATTTTAAGTTTAGTAATGTATACAGGAGAAGGGGTTACTAGCCACATTCTGCCAGCATTTTAAGTTTAGTAATGTATACAGGAGAAGGGGTTACTAGCCACATTCTGCCAGCATTTTAAGTTTAGTAATGTATACAGGAGAAGGGGTTACTAGCCACATTCTGCCAGCATTTTAAGTTTAGTAATGTACACGGGAGAAGGGGTTACTACTCCTATTCTCCCAGCATTTTAAGTTTAGTAATTTATATAGGAGAAGGGGTTACTAGCCACATTCTGCCAGCATTTTAAGTTTAGTAATGTATACAGGAGAAGGGGTTACTAGCCACATTCTGCCAGCATTTTAAGTTTAGTAATGTATACAGGAGAAGGGGTTACTAGCCACATTCTGCCAGCATTTTAAGTTTAGTAATGTATACAGGAGAAGGGGTTACTAGCCACATTCTGCCAGCATTTTAAGTTTAGTAATGTATACAGGAGAAGGGGTTACTAGCCACATTCTGCCAGCATTTTAAGTTTAGTAATGTATACAGGAGAAGGGGTTACTAGCCACATTCTGGCAACATTTTAGTCGCCTCTTACTACACGCACGTCTTACCGAGGAAGAATTCTGTTCCACTTCTCCATCCTAATTAATTTCTATTATCCAATCGTTGCTTGTATACAACGTACCTAGTAAGAGAGATGTTGCCAGCGTAATAATAAGTTGCATTAATCATCTGAGCTTGATGGAGCTTCTTGAAGATGTAAGTTGATCGTCCAGTACACACCATCACCAACATTTGGACCGTCAGTACCAGTACCAACCTCATGGTTATCTCTTCTACCTGTGGACAGTAATTAATGTTATATATGTAATGTTTGTTCAACAGTTTGAGTTAAGTTAATTTACTATTGTTTGTTGACAAACTTTCATGAAAAAGGCTTTGTCGACAATATTTTTTGCTACCTTTTGTAATTCCTATGCTGATCTTCCTTAATAAGTCTTTGAAAGTTTGAAAGTGCAAACTTGACAAACATAAACAACATGTCCTTCATAAAAGTAAATTGTTTCAGTGACAATACTCATCATGAATTATGTATCTCACCTACATGAAAATACTGACCATGACAAACAGTTGTCTTATACTGTCCAGCCTCACTTTACTGTGCTTCTCTTTACGGCATTTTGTGTTCTGGGTGCTCGGCTTATACAGCAGTTTTCAATTATACCCAGTCTTGATTTATTCAGACGTCTTACAATACCTATATTTACCATTCACCACTCTTGCAAGAGGCCACAGGCCTTCTGGCAAGATCTCTTGCTTCACACGGTGAGGGCCCGGGTTTGATTCCCGGGGAGGGTTGAAACATTGGCCCTGTTTCCTTACACCAGTTAGATTCACCCATCAGTAAAAAGGGTAGCTGGGTGTTAGTAGACTGGTGTGGGTCACATCCTGGGTGTTAGTTGACTGGTGTGGGTCACATCCTGGGTGTTAGTGGACTGGTGTGGGTCACATCCAGGGTGTTAGTAGACTGGTGTGGGTCACATCCTGGGTGTTAGTAGACTGGTGTGGGTCACATCCTGGGTGTTAGTAGACTGGTGTGGGTCACATCCTGGGTGTTAGTTGACTGGTGTGGGTCACATCCTGGGTGTTAGTAGACTGGTGTGGGTCACATCCTGGGTGTTAGTTGACTGGTGTGGGTCACATCCTGGGTGTTAGTAGACTGGTGTGGGTCACATCCTGGGTGTTAGTTGACTGGTGTGGGTCACATCCTCGGTGTTAGTAGACTGGTGTGGGTCACATCCTGGGTGTTAGTAGACTGGTGTGGGTCACATCCTGGGTGTTAGTAGACTGGTGTGGGTCACATCCTGAGTGTTAGTAGACTGGTGTGGGTCACATCCTGGGTGTTAGTAGACTGGTGTGGGTCACATTCTGGAACAAAACTGACCTAATTTGCGGGAAATGCTCAGCATAACAAGTGACTTTCTAATAGTATGTTATTGATGTCAGCTATATTCTGTATGCTTTGTACATATATTTGTAGAAGTAGAGATATTGTAAATAATGTGTGTATTGTATATGTCTCTTTTAGGCCTAACTCTATTGCTTAATTAATACATGATAGTGCAAACATGTTTTCAGGCTTTTATATGCATTTGAATGTGATAAAAGGCAATGTTTGACAGCGATTATAAAACAGCCTGTTTATTTACAGTGGTTTTTGGTTTACAGCAGAAGCCTGCACCTACCCTGCTGTATAAGAGGGGCCTTCCTGCACCTACCCTGCTGTATAAGAGGGGCCTTCCTGCATCTACCCTGCTGTATAAGAGGGGCCTTCCTGCACCTACCCTGCTGTATAAGAGGGGCCTTCCTGCATCTAACCTGCTGTATAAGAGGGGCCTTCCTGCATCTACCCTGCTGTATAAGAGAGGCCTTCCTGCACCTACCCTGCTGTATAAGAGGGGCCTTCCTGCATCTAACCTGCTGTATAAGAGGGGCCTTCCTGCATCTACCCTGCTGTATAAGAGGGGCCTTCCTGCATCTACCCTGCTGTATAAGAGGGGCCTTCCTGCACCTACCCTGCTGTATAAGAGGGGCCTTCCTGCATCTACCCTGCTGTATAAGAGGGGCCTTCCTGCATCTACCCTGCTGTATAAGAGGGGCCTTCCTGCATCTACCCTGCTGTATAAGAGGGGCCTTCCTGCATCTGCCCTGCTGTATAAGAGGGGCCTTCCTGCATCTACCCTGCTGTATAAGAGAGGCCTTCCTGCATCTACCCTGCTGTATAAGAGAGGCCTTCCTGCACCTACCCTGCTGTATAAGAGGGGCCTTCCTGCACCTACCCTGCTGTATAAGAGAGGCCTTCCTGCATCTACCCTGCTGTATAAGAGGGGCCTTCCTGCACCTACCCTGCTGTATAAGAGAGGCCTTCCTGCACCTACCCTGCTGTATAAGAGGGGCCTTCCTGCATCTACCCTGCTGTATAAGAGGGGCCTTCCTGCACCTACCCTGCTGTATAAGAGGGGCCTTCCTGCACCTACCCTGCTGTATAATAGGGGCCTTCCTGCACCTACCCTGCTGTATAAGAGAGGCCTTCCTGCACCTACCCTGCTGTATAAGAGGGGCCTTCCTGCATCTACCCTGCTGTATAAGAGAGGCCTTCCTGCATCTACCCTGCTGTATAAGAGGGGCCTTCCTGCATCTACCCTGCTGTATAAGAGGGGCCTTCCTGCATCTACCCTGCTGTATAAGAGGGGCCTTCCTGCATCTACCCTGCTGTATAAGAGGGGCCTTCCTGCATCTACCCTGCTGTATAAGAGGGGCCTTCCTGCATCTACCCTGCTGTATAAGAGGGGTCTTCCTGCATCTACCCTGCTGTATAAGAGGGGCCTTCCTGCATCTACCCTGCTGTATAAGAGGGGTCTTCCTGCATCTACCCTGCTGTATAAGAGAGGCCTTTCTGCATCTACCCTGCTGTATAAGAGAGGCCTTCCTGCACCTACCCTGCTGTATAAGAGGGGCCTTCCTGCAACTAACCTGCTGTATAAGAGGGGTCTTCCTGCATCTACCCTGCTGTATAAGAGGGGTCTTCCTGCAACTAACCTGCTGTATAAGAGGGGCCTTCCTGCATCTACCCTGCTGTATAAGAGGGGCCTTCCTGCACCTACCCTGCTGTATAAGAGGGGCATTCCCGCACCTACACTGCTGTATAAGAGGGGCCTTCCTGCATCTACCCTGCTGTATAAGAGGGGCCTTCCTGCATCTACCCTGCTGTATAAGAGAGGCCTTCCTGCACCTACCCTGCTGTATAAAACAGGCCTTCCTGCATCTAACCTGCTGTATAAGAGAGGCCTTCCTGCATCTACCCTGCTGTATAAGAGAGGCCTTCCTGCATCTACCCTGCTGTATAAGAGAGGCCTTCCTGCATCTAACCTGCTGTATAAGAGAGGCCTTCCTGCATCTAACCTGCTGTATAAGAGGGGCCTTCCTGCATCTAACCTGCTGTATAAGAGGGGCCTTCCTGCATCTACCCTGCTGTATAAGAGGGGCCTTCCTGCATCTAACCTGCTGTATAAGAGGGGCCTTCCTGCATCTAACCTGCTGTATAAGAGGGGCCTTCCTGCATCTACCCTGCTGTATAAGAGGGGCCTTCCTGCATCTACCCTGCTGTATAAGAGAGGCCTTCCTGCATCTACCCTGCTGTATAAGAGAGGCCTTCCTGCATCTACCCTGCTGTATAAGAGAGGCCTTCCTGCATCTAACCTGCTGTATAAGAAGGGCCTTCCTGCATCTAACCTGCTGTATAAGAGGGGCCTTCCTGCATCTAACCTGCTGTATAAGAGAGGCCTTCCTGCATCTAACCTGCTGTATAAGAGGGGCCTTCCTGCATCTAACCTGCTGTATAAGAGAGGCCTTCCTGCATCTACCCTGCTGTATAAGAGGGGCCTTCCTGCATCTAACCTGCTGTATAAGAGAGGCCTTCCTGCATCTACCCTGCTGTATAAGAGGGGCCTTCCTGCATCTAACCTGCTGTATAAGAGGGGCCTTCCTGCATCTAACCTGCTGTATAAGAGGGGCCTTCCTGCATCTAACCTGCTGTATAAGAGGGGCCTTCCTGCATCTAACCTGCTGTATAAGAGGGGCCTTCCTGCATCTAACCTGCTGTATAAGAGGGGCCTTCCTGCATCTAACCTGCTGTATAAGAGGGGCCTTCCTGCATCTAACCTGCTGTATAAGAGGGGCCTTCCTGCATCTAACCTGCTGTATAAGAGGGGCCTTCCTGCATCTACCCTGCTGTATAAGAGAGGCCTTCCTGCATCTAACCTGCTGTATAAGAGGGGCCTTCCTGCATCTACCCTGCTGTATAAGAGAGGCCTTCCTGCTGAGAGGCCTTCCTGCATCTAACCTGCTGTATAAGAGAGGCCTTCCTGCATCTAACCTGCTGTATAAGAGGGGCCTTCCTGCATCTACCCTGCTGTATAAGAGGGGCCTTCCTGCATCTAACCTGCTGTATAAGAGGGGCCTTCCTGCATCTAACCTGCTGTATAAGAGGGGCCTTCCTGCATCTAACCTGCTGTATAAGAGGGGCCTTCCTGCATCTAACCTGCTGTATAAGAGGGGCCTTCCTTCATTTAACCTGCTGTATAAGAGGGGCCTTCCTGCATCTAACCTGCTGTATAAGAGGGGCCTTCCTGCATCTAACCTGCTGTATAAGAGAGGCCTTCCTGCATCTAACCTGCTGTATAAGAGAGGCCTTCCTGCATCTAACCTGCTGTATAAGAGAGGCCTTCCTGCATCTACCCTGCTGTATAAGAGAGGCCTTCCTGCATCTAACCTGCTGTATAAGAGGGGCCTTCCTGCATCTAACCTGCTGTATAAGAGGGGCCTTCCTGCATCTAACCTGCTGTATAAGAGAGGCCTTATTGCATCTAACCTGCTGTATAAGAGGGGCCTTCCTGCATCTAACCTGCTGTATAAGAGGGGCCTTCCTGCATCTAACCTGCTGTATAAGAGGGGCCTTCCTGCATCTAACCTGCTGTATAAGAGGGGCCTTCCTGCATTTAACCTGCTGTATAAGAGGGGCCTTCCTGCATCTAACCTGCTGTATAAGAGGGGCCTTCCTGCATCTAACCTGCTGTATAAGAGGGGCCTTCCTGCATCTAACCTGCTGTATAAGAGGGGCCTTCCTGCATCTAACCTGCTGTATAAGAGAGGCCTTCCTGCATCTAACCTGCTGTATAAGAGGGGCCTTCCTGCATCTAACCTGCTGTATAAGAGGGGCCTTCCTGCATTTAACCTGCTGTATAAGAGGGGCCTTCCTGCATCTAACCTGCTGTATAAGAGGGGCCTTCCTGCATCTAACCTGCTGTATAAGAGGGGCCTTCCTGCATCTAACCTGCTGTATAAGAGGGGCCTTCCTGCATCTAACCTGCTGTATAAGAGGGACCTTCCTGCATCTAACCTGCTGTATAAGAGAGGCCTTATTGCATCTAACCTGCTGTATAAGAGGGGCCTTCCTGCATCTAACCTGCTGTATAAGAGAGGCCTTCCTGCATCTAACCTGCTGTATAAGAAGGGCCTTCCTGCATCTAACCTGCTGTATAAGAGGGGCCTTCCTGCATCTAACCTGCTGTATAAGAGGGGCCTTCCTGCATCTAACCTGCTGTATAAGAGAGGCCTTAATGCATCTAACCTGCTGTATAAGAGGGGCCTTCCTGCATCTAACCTGCTGTTTTAGAGGGGCCTTCCTGCATCTAACCTGCTGTATAAGAGGGGCCTTCCTGCATCTAACCTGCTGTATAAGAGGGGCCTTCCTGCATCTAACCTGCTGTATAAGAGGGGCCTTCCTGCATCTAACCTGCTGCATAAGAAGGGCCTTCCTGCATCTAACCTGCTGTATAAGAGGGGCCTTCCTGCATCTAACCTGCTGTATAAGAGGGGCCTTCCTGCATCTAACCTGCTGTATAAGAGAGGCCTTCCTGCATCTAACCTGCTGTATAAGAGGGGCCTTCCTGCATCTAACCTACTGTATAAGAGAGGCCTTCCTGCATCTAACCTGCTGTATAAGAGGGGCCTTCCTGCATCTAACCTGCTGTATAAGAGGGGCCTTCCTGCATTTAACCTGCTGTATAAGAGGGGCCTTCCTGCATCTAACCTGCTGTATAAGAGAGGCCTTATTGCATCTAACCTGCTGTATAAGAGGGGCCTTCCTGCATCTAACCTGCTGTTTGAGAGGGGCCTTCCTGCATCTAACCTGCTGTATAAGAGGGGCCTTCCTGCATCTAACCTGCTGTATAAGAGGGGCCTTCCTGCATCTAACCTGCTGTATAAGAGGGGCCTTCCTGCATCTAACCTGCTGCATAAGAGGGGCCTTCCTGCATCTAACCTGCTGTATAAGAGGGGCCTTCCTGCATCTAACCTGCTGCAGTGTTTTTGGAGTATTCGGAGGTGTTTGATGGTGTTTTTGAAGGTGTTCAAATGATGTACGAAGTATTTTTTGAAGATGTTCAGTGGTGTTTTGGTGATGTTCAGAGTTGGTTCAAAGTTAGTCAGTGTGTTAGTTGTGGTAATGTCTCATGTTAGTTGTGGTAATGTCTCATGTCATATGTGTATGAGTTAGTATTTTTTTGTGCTTATGTTGCAAAGTCTGGAGAATGAGGGATGAGTTTGGTGGATGAGATGTAATTTTGGTTAATGAAATGTGTAAGTGTGAATGAGAATGTAAATTGGTGGGTGAGTTAGAGAAGACAAAATGTTATGTGATCTTAGTAAAAGTATAGATAGTTTTAGTGATCTTCGTTATGATGATGTTTTAAGAGAATGTGTACAAAAATGTGTGATCTTAGTGGTGGGGTTATAGAATCTGGTAAACGTCTTGATTGTGGTGATCTTAGATATTGGAGATATAACAGGTTGAAATAAGTAACTTCCTCTCGTTAAGTTAAATGAAGCAAAAGTGGTGTGTGACGTCGCTGATCGTCAAGTAAACACAGGATGGAATGTGCTGGTATGTGTTGGTGGTAGTGAGAGGAGTGTATTAGATATTGTATGGAGTTGGTGACTGTGATTTTTTGTGTGAATGTTTATAAAAATGAGTGGTCATTGATTCAAATGATGTGCAAAAGCATTTAGGAAGGTGCTCTGGGAGTATTCACTGGTGATTTGGTGGTGTTCGAATGATGTTTTTGGAGTATTCAAAGGTAATTTATTGTGTTTTTGGAGTTGTTTAAAGTAAAGTGTGGTGTGTGTGTGCGTGTGTTTGTGGTAGTTTTGGTAAAATGTCTCATGTCATAAGTGTTTGAGTTAGTTTTTGTGATACTGTTGTAAAGTCTGGAGACTGAGGGAGGAGTTTGAGGGATGAGTTGTAATTTAATGAAATATGTAAGTGTAGATAAATTAGAGATGTCAAATCATATTTGGAAGTAATCAAAATGTTGTCTTGAAAATGTTTCAGTGTTGTTTGGAAATGTTCAAAGGTATTTTTCTTTGAGTTTTCAATGATTTATGAGAGTGTTTTGAAGGTGTTCAAAGTAAAGTGATATGTGTGTGTGTGTGTGTGTGTGTGTGTGTGTGTGTGTGTGTGTGTGTGTGTGTTAACTTCGTAATATGTAAAATTGTGACTATTGAATTTATCGAAAAGTGGTTATAGGTTGTAAGTGTTGTGGTGACTTTTCCTGATGAAATAGTTAAAACGAGAAAAAATGTGGGTTATGAGTGAAAATTGTGTGTTGTTGTGAGATGTTGGTGGGAGAGTGAGGGTTTGTGGGTGGGGAGAAGAGGTTAGAAGAGGAGAGAGAGAAGGTCATAGTCTCAGACAATGCTATGGGGTGACCTGAGATGTTATCTGAGATTGGTCAGATAAGATTCGCCAGACTTTTTCTGATGAAATAGTTAAAACGAGAAAAATGTGTAGACTTGTGTTGTATTTTGTAAAGAAATTGTGGATTGTTGTGGGTATTAACGAAAAAATGTGGAATTATTTGGGTTATCCTGGGTTAAGAGTGAAAATGTGTAATGTTTTCCTTATGTTGTATATGAAATGTGTAATACTGAGATGGTGACGACGAAGAAGATCCAGAACAAAATGCACAGAATTTCTTCAAGAGAAAAATATGTTGATTTTAGTCAATGAATTGTATCTTTTTTTCAATGAATTTGTATTTTTTTGTATTACCAGAAATGTATATGAAATGTATTGATTGTATAATAAATAGTGTTATCCTGCATTTTAAGTTATTGTCTGCTCGACAAGATTCAGCCTGCGTGTGTGGTCATCACGTGACGTCACTGACCGCTGAGTAAACACAGCTGGGGTGACGTCACACTTGTTTAGACCTGTAGTAAGAGAAAGTACCATGCCCCATAGGAGGAGTTCATTTGAATGCTAACCCCTTGAGGGGGGAATCCAAAAAACTTGATCCAAGGAGATGGAGTCTTTGTATTATTTGATATCGAAAAAAACTTGATCCGAGGAAGTAGAGCAGGAATATTTGGGGCAGAAGTGGGTGGTGTGAGGTGTGGGGGGGAAATCTTTGTATTATTGATATCGAGAAAAACTTGATCCGAGGAGATGGAGAGCACAAGAAATTCAAAAAAAATTCGAAAAAAATTTGGGAAGGGGGTGAAAATGCAAAGGAGAACCTTAAAAACTTGATCCAAGGAGATGGAGTCTTTGTATTATTGATATCGAGAAAAACTTGATCCAAGGAGATGGAGGAGAAATACTTGGGGTGGAAGTGGGTGGTGGGAGGTGTGGGGGAGGGTGCTGATCCGAGGAATTGGAGAATACAAGAAAATTCGAAATCCCATAGGGAGAACCCAAAAAATTTGATTCGAGGAGATGGAGAGCACAAGAAAATGAAATTCAAAAAAAATTTGAAAAAAATCGGAAAAAAATTCGGGGGGCTGGGGCGATCTGGACGACGCTGCAGAAGGCGCTGCAGAAGGCGCGGGTGGGCACGAGGGAGGGCGCGGGTCGGCGTGAGGGTGGGCGCGAGTCGGCACGTGCGGGCCCCGGTCGGGCGGCGCGGACGGTGTGGGTTGTGGGTTGGGTCGAGGGTGGGGTCGTGGGTGGGGGGCGTGGGTGGGGTCGTAGGTGGGGGTCGTGGGTTGAGAGCGAGGTGGTCGAGGGTGGCGGTCGTGGGTGGGGGTCGTGTGTAGGGTCGTGGGTGGGGTCGTGGGTGGGGGTTGTGGGTGGGGGGTCGTGGGTTGAGGGCAAGGTGGTCGAGGGTGGGGGTCGTGGGTTGGGGGTCGTGGGTGGAGGTCGTGGGTGGGGGTCGTGGGTGGGGTCATGGGTGGGGATCGTGGGTGGGGCTCGTGGTTGGGGGTCGTGGGTGGAGGTCGTGGGTGAGGTCAAGGTCATTAGCATAAAGGTGTGAAAAGGAGACCGCTCAGAGGAGGCAGCCACTCAGCCGCAGCCCTTCGGGAGGAGTCCGCTCAGGAAAAGGACGCCACTCACCTGCTTTCACACCTACTTATACATATATATATATTTATATATATATATATATATATATATATATATATATATATATATATATATATATATATATATATATATATATATATATATATATATATGTATATATATATATATATATATATATATATATATATATATATATATATATATATATATATATATATATATATATATATATATATATATATATATATATATATATATTTTATTTTTATTATTATCACACTGGCCGATTCCCACCAAGGCAGGGTGGCCCGAAAAAGAAAAACTTTCACCATCATTCACTCCATCACTGTCTTGCCAGAAGGGTGCTTTACACTACAGTTTTTAAACTGCAACATTAACACCCCAGTAAACAGTAAACAGTAAACAGGTGATTTCGGAATATGCAAAACAACCACTCTGAAAAAATAGAGAAATTCCAAGTGCTTCCGTGACTACTCACATTATCAAGGATAGTTCCTTGATAATGTGAGTAGTCACGAAAGCGCTTGGAATTTCTCTATTTTTTCAGAGTGGTTGTTTAGAGATTAAGATTTCGTTGGGATTTTTAACCCCGGAGGGTTAGCCACCCAGGATAACCCAAGAAAGTCAGTGCGTCATCGAGGACTGTCTAACTTATTTCCATTGGGGTCCTTAATCTTGTCCCCCAGGATGCGACCCACACCAATCGACTAACACCCAGGTACCTATTTGCTGCTAGGTGAACAGGACAACAGGTGTAAGGAAACGTGTCGGAATGCTTCCACCCGCCGGGAATCGAACCCGGGCCCTCCGTGTGTGAAGCGGGAGCTTTAGCCACCAGGCATACATGTATATAAATATATATATATAAATATATATATATATATAAATATATATATATATATATATATATATATATATATATATATATATATATATATATATATATATATATATATATATATATATATATATATATAGATATATATATATATATATATATATATATATATATATATATATATATATATATATATATATATATATATATATATATATATATATATTGTTTCAACAAGCGAATGTCTCTAATGCTTGATTGAAGTCTAAAAGCGACAACAGGTAGCGGTGGAGGTGGAGGTGGAGGTGGAGGTGGAGGTGGAGGTGGAGGTGGAGGTGGAGGTGGTGGTGGAGGTGGAGGTGGAGGTGGAGGTGGAGGTGGAGGTAGAGGTGGAGGTGGAGGTAGAGGTGGAGGTGGAGGTAGAGGTGGAGGTGGAGGTGGAGGTAGAGGTGGAGGTGGAGGTGGAGGTGGAGGTAGAGGTGGAGGTGGAGGTAGAGGTGGAGGTGGAGGTGGAGGTGGAGGTAAAGGTGGAGGTGCAGGTGGAGGTAGAGGTGGAGGTGGAGGTAGAGGTTGAGGTGGAGGTGCAGGTGGAGGTAGAGGTGGAGGTGGAGGTAGAGGTTGAGGTGGAGGTGGAGGTGGAGGTGGAGGTAGAGGTGGAGGTGGAGGTAGAGGTGGAGGTGGAGGTGGAGGTGGAGGTAGAGGTGGAGGTGGAGATGGAGGTAGAGGTAGAGGTAGAGGTTGGGGTGGAGGTGGAGGTAGAGGTAGAGGTAGAGGTTGAGGTGGAGGTGGAGGTGGAGGTAGAGGTGGAGGTGGAGGTGGAGGTAGAGGTGGAGGTGGAGGTTGAGGTGGAGGTGGAGGTGGAGGTGGAGGTGGAGGTAGAGGTGGAGGTGGAGGTTGAGGTGGAGGTGGAGGTGGAGGTGGAGGTAGAGGTGGAGGTGGAGGTAGAGGTAGAGGTAGAGGTGGAGGTAGAGGTGGAGGTGGAGGTGGAGGTGTAGGTGGAGGTTGAGGTGGAGGTGGAGGTGGAGGTAGAGGTAGAGGTGGAGGTGGAGGTGGAGGTGGAGGTAGAGGTGGAGGTGGAGGTGGAGGTGGAGGTGGAGGTAGAGGTGGAGGTGGAGGTAGAGGTGGAGGTGGAGGTGGAGGTAGAGGTGGAGGTGGAGGTGGAGGTGGAGGTAGAGGTGGAGGTAGAGGTGGAGGTGGAGGTAGAGGTAGAGGTGGAGGTGGAGGTGGAGGTGGAGGTGGAGGTGGAGGTGGAGGTGGAGGTGGAGGTAGAGGTGGAGGTGGAGGTGGAGGTAGAGGTGGAGGTAGAGGTGGAGGTGGAGGTGGAGGTGGAG
Organism: Cherax quadricarinatus; assembly: GCF_038502225.1. NCBI lineage: Eukaryota > Metazoa > Arthropoda > Malacostraca > Decapoda > Parastacidae > Cherax > Cherax quadricarinatus. Next base: position 30,248,567 of record NC_091339.1, on the reverse strand, counting down.
GTGGAGGTCGAGGTGGAGGTGGAGGTGGAGGTGGAGGTAGAGGTGGAGGTAGAGGTGGTGGTGGGGGTGGTGGTGTAGGTGGAGGTGGAGGTGGAGGTGGAGGTGGAGGTGGAGGTAGAGGTGGAGGTAGAGGTGGAGGTGGAGGTGGAGGTGGAGGTGGAGGTGGAGGTGGAGGTAGAGGTGGAGGTGGAGGTGGAGGTGGAGGTGGAGGTGGAGGTAGAGGTGGAGGTGGAGGTGGTGCTCAGGAGAAATATAGCTCATGACACGATGTGTAGCCAGTAAAATAATGATGATAGGACCTGATATACAGGTGAAGAAAACCACACTTGGTTAATGGCAGTCAGCTTTTTGTTGGTGGTAGTGGCTTGCTTGGTGGCACTCCACACCACTGCTCATGCCTGACTGGCACTCCACACCACTGCTCATGTCTGACTGGCACTCCACACCACTGCTCATGCCTGACTGGCACTCCACACCACTGCTCATGCCTGACTGGCACTCCACACCACTGCTCATGTCTGACTGGCACTCCACACCACTGCTCATGTCTGACTGGCACTCCACACCACTGCTCATGTCTGACTGGCACTCCACATCACTGCTCATGTCTGACTGGCACTCCACACCACTGCTCATGCCTGACTGGCACTCCACACCACTGCTCATGTCTGACTGGCACTCCACATCACTGCTCATGTCTGACTGGCACTCCACACCACTGCTCATGTCTGACTGGCACTCCACACCACTGCTCATGCCTGACTGGCACTCCACACCACTGCTCATGTCTGACTGGAACTCCACACCACTGCTCATGTCTGACTGGCACTCCACACCACTGCTCATGTCTGACTGGCACTCCACACCACTGCTCATGCCTGACTGGCACTCCACACCACTGCTCATGCCTGACTGGCACTCCACACCACTGCTCATGTCTGACTGGCACTCCACACCACTGCTCATGTCTGACTGGCACTCCACACCACTGCTCATGTCTGACTGGCACTCCACACCACTGCTCATGCCTGACTGGCACTCCACACCACTTCTCATGTCTGACTGGCACTCCACATCACTGCTCATGTCTGACTGGCACTCCACACCACTGCTCATGTCTGACTGGCACTCCACACCACTGCTCATGTCTGACTGGAACTCCACACCACTGCTCATGTCTGACTGGCACTCCACACCACTGCTCATGTCTGACTGGCACTCCACACCACTGCTCATGCCTGACTGGCACTCCACACCACTGCTCATGCCTGACTGGCACTCCACACCACTGCTCATGTCTGACTGGCACTCCACACCACTGCTCATGTCTGACTGGCACTCCACACCACTGCTCATGTCTGACTGGCACTCCACACCACTGCTCATGTCTGACTGGCATTCCACACCACTGCTCATGCCTGACTGGCACTCCACACCACTGCTCATGCCTGACTGGCACTCCACACCACTGCTCATGCCTGACTGGCACTCCACACCACTGCTCATGTCTGACTGGCACTCCACACCACTGCTCATGCCTGACTGGCACTCCACACCACTGCTCATGCCTGACTGGCACTCCACACCACTGCTCATGCCTGACTGGCACTCCACACCACTGCTCATGCCTGACTGGCACTCCACACCACTGCTCATGCCTGACTGGCACTCCACACCACTGCTCACCTGACTGGCACTCATGCTCATCTGACTGGCACTCCACACCACTGCTCATGCCTGACTGGCACTCCACACCACTGCTCATGCCTGACTGGCACTCCACACCACTGCTCATGTCTGACTGGCACTCCACACCACTGCTCATGTCTGACTGGCACTCCACACCACTGCTCATGTCTGACTGGCACTCCACACCACTGCTCATGCCTGACTGGCACTCCACACCACTGCTCATGCCTGACTGGCACTCCACACCACTGCTCATGTCTGACTGGCACTCCACACCACTGCTCATGTCTGACTGGCACTCCACATCACTGCTCATGTCTGACTGGCACTCCACACCACTGCTCATGCCTGACTGGCACTCCACACCACTGCTCATGTCTGACTGGCACTCCACACCACTGCTCATGTCTGACTGGCACTCCACACCACTGCTCATGCCTGACTGGCACTCCACACCACTGCTCATGTCTGACTGGCACTCCACACCACTGCTCATGTCTGACTGGCACTCCACACCACTGCTCATGTCTGACTGGCACTCCACACCACTGCTCATGCCTGACTGGCACTCCACACCACTGCTCATGTCTGACTGGCACTCCACACCACTGCTCATGTCTGACTGGCACTCCACACCACTGCTCATGTCTGACTGGCACTCCACACCACTGCTCATGTCTGACTGGCACTCCACACCACTGCTCATGTCTGACTGGCACTCCACACCACTGCTCATGTCTGACTGGCACTCCACACCACTGCTCATGCCTGACTGGCACTCCACACCACTGCTCATGTCTGACTGGCACTCCACACCACTGCTCATGTCTGACTGGCACTCCACACCACTGCTCATGTCTGACTGGCACTCCACACCACTGCTCATGTCTGACTGGCACTCCACACCACTGCTCATGTCTGACTGGCACTCCACACCACTGCTCATGCCTGACTGGCACTCCACACCACTGCTCATGTCTGACTGGCACTCCACACCACTGCTCATGCCTGACTGGCACTCCACACCACTGCTCATGTCTGACTGGCACTCCACACCACTGCTCATGCCTGACTGGCACTCCACACCACTGCTCATGTCTGACTGGCACTCCACACCACTGCTCATGTCTGACTGGCACTCCACACCACTGCTCATGTCTGACTGGCACTCCACACCACTGCTCATGCCTGACTGGCACTCCACACCACTGCTCATGTCTGACTGGCACTCCACACCACTGCTCATGCCTGACTGGCACTCCACACCACTGCTCATGTCTGACTGGCACTCCACACCACTGCTCATGCCTGACTGGCACTCCACACCACTGCTCATGCCTGACTGGCACTCCACACCACTGCTCATGTCTGACTGGCACTCCACACCACTGCTCATGTCTGACTGGCACTCCACACCACTGCTCATGTCTGACTGGCACTCCACACCACTGCTCATGCCTGACTGGCACTCCACACCACTGCTCATGTCTGACTGGCACTCCACACCACTGCTCATGTCTGACTGGCACTCCACACCACTGCTCATGTCTGACTGGCACTCCACACCACTGCTCATGTCTGACTGGCACTCCACACCACTGCTCATGCCTGACTGGCACTCCACACCACTGCTCATGTCTGACTGGCACTCCACACCACTGCTCATGTCTGACTGGCACTCCACACCACTGCTCATGTCTGACTGGCACTCCACACCACTGCTCATGTCTGACTGGCACTCCACACCACTGCTCATGTCTGACTGGCACTCCACACCACTGCTCATGTCTGACTGGCACTCCACACCACTGCTCATGCCTGACTGGCACTCCACACCACTGCTCATGTCTGACTGGCACTCCACACCACTGCTCATGCCTGACTGGCACTCCACACCACTGCTCATGTCTGACTGGCACTCCACACCACTGCTCATGCCTGACTGGCACTCCACACCACTGCTCATGTCTGACTGGCACTCCACACCACTGCTCATGCCTGACTGGCACTCCACACCACTGCTCATGTCTGACTGGCACTCCACACCACTGCTCATGCCTGACTGGCACTCCACACCACTGCTCATGTCTGACTGGCACTCCACACCACTGCTCATGTCTGACTGGCACTCCACACCACTGCTCATGTCTGACTGGCACTCCACACCACTGCTCATGCCTGACTGGCACTCCACACCACTGCTCATGTCTGACTGGCACTCCACACCACTGCTCATGTCTGACTGGCACTCCACACCACTGCTCATGTCTGACTGGCACTCCACACCACTGCTCATGTCTGACTGGCACTCCACACCACTGCTCATGCCTGACTGGCACTCCACACCACTGCTCATGCTCCTGACTGGCACTCCACACCACTGCTCATGCCTGACTGGCACTCCACACCACTGCTCATGCTCCTGACTGGCACTCCACACCACTGCTCATGTCTGACTGGCACTCCACACCACTGCTCATGTCTGACTGGCACTCCACACCACTGCTCATGCCTGACTGGCACTCCACACCACTGCTCATGTCTGACTGGCACTCCACACCACTGCTCATGTCTGACTGGCACTCCACACCACTGCTCATGTCTGACTGGCACTCCACACCACTGCTCATGCCTGACTGGCACTCCACACCACTGCTCATGCCTGACTGGCACTCCACACCACTGCTCATGTCTGACTGGCACTCCACACCACTGCTCATGTCTGACTGGCACTCCACACCACTGCTCATGCCTGACTGGCACTCCACACTCCACCACTGCTCATGCCTGACTGGCACTCCACACCACTGCTCATGTCTGACTGGCACTCCACACCACTGCTCATGCCTGACTGGCACTCCACACCACTGCTCATGCCTGACTGGCACTCCACACCACTGCTCATGCCTGACTGGCACTCCACACCACTGCTCATGCCTGACTGGCACTCCACACCACTGCTCATGTCTGACTGGCACTCCACACCACTGCTCATGCCTGACTGGCACTCCACACCACTGCTCATGCCTGACTGGCACTCCACACCACTGCTCATGTCTGACTGGCACTCCACACCACTGCTCATGTCTGACTGGCACTCCACACCACTGCTCATGCACTCCACACCACTGCTCATGTCTGACTGGCACTCCACACCACTGCTCATGCCTGACTGGCACTCCACACCACTGCTCATGCCTGACTGGCACTCCACACCACTGCTCATGACTGACTGGCACTCCACACCACTGCTCATTCGTGAGTGGCACTCCACACCACTGCTCATGCCTGACTGGCACTCCACACCACTGCTCATGTCTGACTGGCACTCCACACCACTGCTCATGTCTGACTGGCACTCCACACCACTGCTCATGCCTGACTGGCACTCCACACCACTGCTCATGCCTGACTGGCACTCCACACCACTGCTCATGTCTGACTGGCACTCCACACCACTGCTCATGCCTGACTGGCACTCCACACCACTGCTCATGCCTGACTGGCACTCCACACCACTGCTCATGCCTGACTGGCACTCCACACCACTGCTCATGCCTGACTGGCACTCCACACCACTGCTCATGTCTGACTGGCACTCCACACCACTGCTCATGTCTGACTGGCACTCCACACCACTGCTCATGTCTGACTGGCACTCCACACCACTGCTCATGTCTGACTGGCACTCCACACCACTGCTCATGCCTGACTGGCACTCCACACCACTGCTCATGTCTGACTGGCACTCCACACCACTGCTCATGTCTGACTGGCACTCCACACCACTGCTCATGCCTGACTGGCACTCCACACCACTGCTCATGTCTGACTGGCACTCCACACCACTGCTCATGCCTGACTGGCACTCCACACCACTGCTCATGTCTGACTGGCACTCCACACCACTGCTCACCTGACTGGCACTCCACACCACTGTCTGACTGGCACTCCACACCACTGCTCATGTCTGACTGGCACTCCACACCACTGCTCATGCCTGACTGGCACTCCACACCACTGCTCATGTCTGACTGGCACTCCACACCACTGCTCATGTCTGACTGGCACTCCACACCACTGCTCATGCCTGACTGGCACTCCACACCACTGCTCATGCCTGACTGGCACTCCACACCACTGCTCATGCCTGACTGGCACTCCACACCACTGCTCATGCCTGACTGGCACTCCACACCACTGCTCATGCCTGACTGGCACTCCACACCACTGCTCATGCCTGACTGGCACTCCACACCACTGCTCATGCCTGACTGGCACTCCACACCACTGCTCATGCCTGACTGGCACTCCACACCACTGCTCATGCCTGACTGGCACTCCACACCACTGCTCATGCCTGACTGGCACTCCACACCACTGCTCATGCACTCCACACCACTGCTCATGCCTGACTGGCACTCCACACCACTGCTCATGTCTGACTGGCACTCCACACCACTGCTCATGCCTGACTGGCACTCCACACCACTGCTCATGTCTGACTGGCACTCAACACTGCTCCACTGCTCATGCTCCTGACTGGCACTCCACACCACTGCTCATGTCTGACTGGCACTCCACACCACTGCTCATCTGACTGCACTCCACACCACTGCTCACTGGCACTCCACACCACTGCTCATGCCTGACTGGCACTCCACACCACTGCTCATGTCTGACTGGCACTCCACACCACTGCTCATGCCTGACTGGCACTCCACACCACTGCTCATGCCTGACTGGCACTCCACACCACTGCTCATGCCTGACTGGCACTCCACACCACTGCTCATGCCTGACTGGCACTCCACACCACTGCTCATGCCTGACTGGCACTCCACACCACTGCTCATGTCTGACTGGCACTCCACACCACTGCTCATGCCTGACTGGCACTCCACACCACTGCTCATCTGACTGGCACTCCACACCACTGCTCATGTCTGACTGGCACTCCACACCACTGCTCATGCCTGACTGGCACTCCACACCACTGCTCATGCCTGACTGGCACTCCACACCACTGCTCATGCCTGACTGGCACTCCACACCACTGCTCATGTCTGACTGGCACTCCACACCACTGCTCATGCCTGACTGGCACTCCACACCACTGCTCATGTCTGACTGGCACTCCACACCACTGCTCATGCCTGACTGGCACTCCACACCACTGCTCATGTCTGACTGGCACTCCACACCACTGCTCATGCCTGACTGGCACTCCACACCACTGCTCATGCCTGACTGGCACTCCACACCACTGCTCATGCCTGACTGGCACTCCACACCACTGCTCATGCCTGACTGGCACTCCACACCACTGCTCATGCCTGACTGGCACTCCACACCACTGCTCATGCCTGACTGGCACTCCACACCACTGCTCCTGACTGGCACTCCACACCACTGCTCATGCCTGACTGGCACTCCACACCACTGCTCATGCCTGACTGGCACTCCACACCACTGCTCATGCCTGACTGGCACTCCACACCACTGCTCATGCCTGACTGGCACTCCACACCACTGCTCATGCCTGACTGGCACTCCACACCACTGCTCATGCCTGACTGGCACTCCACACCACTGCTCATGCCTGACTGGCACTCCACACCACTGCTCATGCCTGACTGGCACTCCACACCACTGCTCATGCTCATGTCTGACTGGCACTCCACACCACTGCTCATGCCTGACTGGCACTCCACACCACTGCTCATGCCTGACTGGCACTCCACACCACTGCTCACTGCTCATGTCTGACTGGCACTCCACACCACTGCTCATGCCTGACTGGCACTCCACACCACTGCTCATGCCTGACTGGCACTCCACACCACTGCTCATGCCTGACTGGCACTCCACACCACTGCTCATGCCTGACTGGCACTCCACACCACTGCTCATGCATGTCTGACTGGCACTCCACACCACTGCTCATGCCTGACTGGCACTCCACACCACTGCTCATGCCTGACTGGCACTCCACACCACTGCTCATGCCTGACTGGCACTCCACACCACTGCTCATGCCTGACTGGCACTCCACACCACTGCTCATGCCTGACTGGCACTCCACACCACTGCTCATGCCTGACTGGCACTCCACACCACTGCTCATGTCTGACTGACTGGCACTCCACACCACTGCTCATGTCTGACTGGCACTCCACACCACTGCTCATGTCTGACTGGCACTCCACACCACTGCTCATGCTGACTCCACACCACTGCTCATGCCTGACTGGCACTCCACACCACTGCTCATGCCTGACTGGCACTCCACACCACTGCTCATGCCTGACTGGCACTCCACACCACTGCTCATGTCTGACTGGCACTCAACACCACTGCTCTCTGACTGGCACTCCACACCACTGCTCATGTCTGACTGGCACTCCACACCACTGCTCATGCCTGACTGGCACTCCACACCACTGCTCATGCCTGACTGGCACTCCACACCACTGCTCATGCCTGACTGGCACTCCACACCACTGCTCATGTCTGACTGGCACTCCACACCACTGCTCATGTCTGACTGGCACTCCACACCACTGCTCATGCCTGACTGGCACTCCACACCACTGCTCATGCCTGACTGGCACTCCACACCACTGCTCATGCCTGACTGGCACTCCACACCACTGCTCATGCCTGACTGGCACTCCACACCACTGCTCATGCCTGACTGGCACTCCACACCACTGCTCATGCCTGACTGGCACTCCACACCACTGCTCACACTGGCACTCCACACCCTGACTGCACTCACTGGCACTCCACACCACTGCTCATGCCTGACTGGCACTCCACACCACTGCTCATGCCTGACTGGCACTCCACACCACTGCTCATGTCTGACTGGCACTCCACACCACTGCTCATGCCTGACTGGCACTCCACACCACTGCCCATGCCTGACTGGCACTCCACACCACTGCTCATGTCTGACTGGCACTCCACACCCTGACTGGCACTCCACACCACTGCTCATGCCTGACTGGCACTCACACACTGCTCATGTCACTGCTCATGCTCCTGACTGGCACTCCACACCACTGCTCATGCTCATGTCTGACTGGCACTCCACACCACTGCTCATGCCTGACTGGCACTCCACACCACTGCTCATGCCTGACTGGCACTCCACACCACTGCTCATGCCTGACTGGCACTCCACACCACTGCTCATGCTCATGCCTGACTGGCACTCCACACCACTGCTCATGCCTGACTGGCACTCCACACCACTGCTCATGCCTGACTGGCACTCCACACCACTGCTCATGCCTGACTGGCACTCCACACCACTGCTCATGCCTGACTGGCACTCCACACCACTGCTCATGCCTGACTGGCACTCCACACCACTGCTCATGCCTGACTGGCACTCCACACCACTGCTCATGCCTGACTGGCACTCCACACCACTGCTCATGCCTGACTGGCACTCCACACCACTGCTCATGCCTGACTGGCACTCCACACCACTGCTCATGTCTGACTGGCACTCCACACCACTGCTCATGCCTGACTGGCACTCCACACCACTGCTCATGCCTGACTGGCACTCCACACCACTGCTCATGCCTGACTGGCACTCCACACCACTGCTCATGTCTGACTGGCACTCCACACCACTGCTCATGCCTGACTGGCACTCCACACCACTGCTCATGCCTGACTGGCACTCCACACCACTGCTCATGCCTGACTGGCACTCCACACCACTGCTCTCACTGCCTGCACTCACTGACTGGCACTCCACACCACTGCTCATGCCTGACTGGCACTCCACACCACTGCTCACCACTGGCACTCCACACCACTGCTCCTGACTGGCACTCCACACCACTGCTCCACTGCACTCCACACCACTGCTCATCTGACTGGCACTCCACACCACTGCTCATGCCTGACTGGCACTCCACACCACTGCTCATGCCTGACTGGCACTCCACACCACTGCTCATGCCTGACTGGCACTCCACACCACTGCTCATGCCTGACTGGCACTCCACACCACTGCTCATGCTCATGTCTGACTGGCACTCCACACCACTGCTCATGCCTGACTGGCACTCCACACCACTGCTCATGCCTGACTGGCACTCCACACCACTGCTCATGTCTGACTGGCACTCCACACCACTGCTCATGGCTGACTGACACTCCACACCACTGCTCATGGCTGGCTGGCACTCCACACCACTGCTCATGGCTGACTGGCACTCCACACCACTGCTCATGCCTGACTGGCACTCCACACCACTGCTCATGCCTGACTGGCACTCCACACCACTGCTCATGCCTGACTGGCACTCCACACCACTGCTCATGCCTGACTGGCACTCCACACCACTGCTCATGCCTGACTGGCACTCCACACCACTGCTCATGCCTGACTGGCACTCCACACCACTGCTCCTGCCTGGCACTCCACACCACTGTTCATGCCTGACTGGCACTCCACACCACTGCTCATGCCTGACTGGCACTCCACACCACTGCTCATGTCTGACTGGCACTCCACACCACTGCTCATGCCTGACTGGCACTCCACACCACTGCTCATGCCTGACTGGCACTCCACACCACTGCTCATGTCTGACTGGCACTCCACACCACTGCTCATGCCTGACTGGCACTCCACACCACTGCTCATGCCTGACTGGCACTCCACACCACTGCTCATGTCTGACTGGCACTCCACACCACTGCTCATGTCTGACTGGCACTCCACACCACTGCTCATGTCTGACTGGCACTCCACACCACTGCTCATGTCTGACTGGCACTCCACACCACTGCTCATGCCTGACTGGCACTCCACACCACTGCTCATGCCTGACTGGCACTCCACACCACTGCTCATGCCTGACTGGCACTCCACACCACTGCTCATGCCTGACTGGCACTCCACACCACTGCTCATGCCTGACTGGCACTCCACACCACTGCTCATGTCTGACTGGCACTCCACACCACTGCTCACCTGACTGGCACTCCACACCACTGCTCATGTCTGACTGGCACTCCACACCACTGCTCATGCCTGACTGGCTGACTGGCACTCCACACCACTGCTCATGTCTGACTGGCACTCCACACCACTGCTCATGCACTCCACACCACTGCTCATGCCTGACTGGCACTCCACACCACTGCTCATGCCTGACTGGCACTCCACACCACTGCTCACACTCCACACCACTGCTCATGCCTGACTGGCACTCCACACCACTGCTCATGCCTGACTGGCACTCCACACCACTGCTCATGCTCCTGACTGGCACTCCACACCACTGCTCATGCCTGACTGGCACTCCACACCACTGCTCATGCTCCTGACTGGCACTCCACACCACTGGCACTCCACACCACTGCTCCTGACTGGCACTCCACACCACTGCTCATGCCTGACTGGCACTCCACACCACTGCTCATGCCTGACTGGCACTCCACACCACTGCTCATGCCTGACTGGCACTCCACACCACTGCTCATGTCTGACTGGCACTCCACACCACTGCTCATGTCTGACTGGCACTCCACACCACTGCTCATGTCTGCCTGGCACTCCACACTACTGCTCATGCACTCCACACCACTGCTCATGCCTGACTGGCACTCCACACCACTGCTCCTGACTGGCACTCCACACCACTGCTCATGTCTGACTGGCACTCCACACCACTGCTCATGCCTGACTGGCACTCCACACCACTGCTCATGCCTGACTGGCACTCCACACCACACCACTGCTCATGTCTGACTGGCACTCCACACCACTGCTCATGCCTGACTGGCACTCCACACCACTGCTCATGCCTGACTGGCACTCCACACCACTGCTCATGCCTGACTGGCACTCCACACCACTGCTCATGCCTGACTGGCACTCCACACCACTGCTCATGCCTGACTGGCACTCCACACCACTGCTCATGTCCACACCACTGACTGGCACTCCACACCACTGCTCATGCCTGACTGGCACTCCACACCACTGCTCATGCCTGACTGGCACTCCACACCACTGCTCATGTCTGACTGGCACTCCACACCACTGCTCATGCCTGACTGGCACTCCACACCACTGCCCATGCCTGACTGGCACTCACACACTGCTCCACTGCACTCACTGCTCATGCCTGACTGGCACTCCACACCACTGCTCATGCCTGACTGGCACTCACTGCTCATGTCTGACTGGCACTCCACACCACTGCTCATGCCTGACTGGCACTCCACACCACTGCTCATGCCTGACTGACTGGCACTCCACACCACTGCTCATGCCTGACTGGCACTCCACACCACTGCTCATGCCTGACTGGCACTCCACACCACTGCTCATGTCTGACTGGCACTCCACACCACTGCTCATGCCTGACTGGCACTCCACACCACTGCTCATGTCTGACTGGCACTCCACACCACTGCTCATGCCTGACTGGCACTCCACACCACTGCTCATGCCTGACTGGCACTCCACACCACTGCTCATGTCTGACTGGCACTCCACACCACTGCTCATGCCTGACTGGCACTCCACACCACTGCTCATGCCTGACTGGCACTCCACACCACTGCTCATGTCTGACTGGCACTCCACACCACTGCTCATGCCTGACTGGCACTCCACACCACTGCTCATGCCTGACTGGCACTCCACACCACTGCTCATGTCTGACTGGCACTCCACACCACTGCTCATGCCTGACTGGCACTCCACACCACTGCTCATGCCTGACTGGCACTCTGACTGGCACCACTCTGACCTCCACTGCACTCCACACCACTGCTCATGCCTGACTGGCACTCCACACCACTGCTCATGTCTGACTGGCACTCCACACCACTGCTCATGTCTGACTGGCACTCCACACCACTGCTCATGCCTGACTGGCACTCCACACCACTGCTCATGCCTGACTGGCACTCCACACCACTGCTCATGTCTGACTGGCACTCCACACCACTGCTCATGCCTGACTGGCACTCCACACCACTGCTCATGCCTGACTGGCACTCCACACTGCTCCACTGACTGGCACTCCACACCACTGCTCATCTGATGCACTCCACACCACTGCTAATGTCTGACTGGCACTCCACACCACTGCTCATGCCTGACTGGCACTCCACACCACTGCTCATGGCTGACTGGCACTCACACACTGCTCCTGACTGCTCATGCCTGACTGGCACTCCACACCACTGCTCATGCCTGACTGGCACTCCACACCACTGCTCATGTCTGACTGGCACTCCACACCACTGCTCATGCCTGACTGGCACTCCACACCACTGCTCATGCCTGACTGGCACTCCACACCACTGCTCATGTCTGACTGGCACTCCACACCACTGCTCATGCCTGACTGGCACTCCACACCACTGCTCATGCCTGACTGGCACTCCACACCACTGCTCATGTCTGACTGGCACTCCACACCACTGCTCATGCCTGACTGGCACTCCACACCACTGCTCATGCCTGACTGGCACTCCACACCACTGCTCATGCCTGACTGGCACTCCACACCACTGCTCATGCCTGACTGGCACTCCACACCACTGCTCATGCCTGACTGGCACTCCACACCACTGCTCATGCCTGACTGGCACTCCACACCACTGCTCATGCCTGACTGGCACTCCACACCACTGCTCATGCCTGACTGGCACTCCACACCACTGCTCATGCCTGACTGGCACTCCACACCACTGCTCATGCTCCTGACTGGCACTCCACACCACTGCTCATGCCTGACTGGCACTCCACACCACTGCTCATGCCTGACTGGCACTCCACACCACTGCTCATTCCTGACTGGCACTCCACACCACTGCTCATGTCTGACTGGCACTCCACACCACTGCTCATGCCTGACTGGCACTCCACACCACTGCTCATGTCTGACTGGCACTCCACACCACTGCTCATGTCTGACTGGCACTCCACACCACTGCTCATGCCTGACTGGCACTCCACACCACTCCTCATGTCTGACTGGCACTCCACACCACTGTTCATGCCTGACTGGCACTCCACACCACTGCTCATGCCTGACTGGCACTCCACACCACTGCTCATGTCTGACTGGCACTCCACACCACTGCTCATGCCTGACTGGCACTCCACACCACTGCTCATGCCTGACTGGCACTCCACACCACTCCTCATATCTGACTGGCACTCCACACCACTGCTCATGCCTGACTGGCACTCCACACCACTGCTCATGCCTGACTGGCACTCCACACCACTGCTCATGTCTGACTGGCACTCCACACCACTGTTCATGCCTGACTGGCACTCCACACCACTGCTCATGCCTGACTGGCACTCCACACCACTCCTCATGTCTGACTGGCACTCCACACCACTGCTCATGCCTGACTGGCACTCCACACCACTGCTCATGCCTGACTGGCACTCCACACCACTGCTCATGCCTGACTGGCACTCCACACCACTGCTCATGCCTGACTGGCACTCCACACCACTGCTCATGCCTGACTGGCACTCCACACCACTGCTCATGCCTGACTGGCACTCCACACCACTGCTCATGCCTGACTGGCACTCCACACCACTGCTCATGTGATTTGAAGCCGGGGTGGCTTGGTAAGTCACAGTATACCACAGGGGTGGTGATTATCACTCTGACCATAGTTTTTACTGGTAGCACAGAGCGGACGCAGCACAATAGAGACAATATATTCAAGACAGTCTTGTTTGGCTTACTCCCCTCACAGCTGTGTTAGAAGCTGGCTTAAGCCTTTGATACTGGCTAGGCTGGGATGACTTGAATGCTTGTAACTATACACACAGTAGTAATGAAGCAAGCTGGCAGACTGGCTTGGCAAGCTAGGTTGGTTTAGGGCTCTCCCCCACAGACTGGCTTAACTGTTTGATTTAATTTGTAAAACCCAGATCAACCCCTCGAAAGTTAGCAGATAAGCAGACGAGGCACAAAACTGACCAGGAAGTTGTGTAGACAGGCTGGAGGATGCTCGCTTGGCTGTGAGTAGCTGGCGTCTCTCTAGGCCTGCATTCAATCGCACACACAATGTCCATCTAACTGATAGAAATTATTCCCTTACATTTGTGTAAATATCAAATTCACGCAACCACCTCTGCACACCATTTCTCGTGGGGGTTTGCCAAGGAGATGTAGGTGAAAGAATACACATGGTGGATGTTCTAAGAGGCATATAATGTGTTAATCTTGAGGGGAAAAGCCCAGGCCTGCCTTGTCGAGTCTGTGCGTACCATGGAACTGAGGGAGAGGCCTCTAGCCAGCGGGTCATATTTGAGGGGCTCGTGACACCACACTTAGCCAAGGAGCCTATCTATAACATAGGTGGGATTATCTAAGTATACTACACAAGTAACACTACTGACATCACTACTGACTACCTTGTTTCTGTGTCCCATCTCTGGTACGTCCTGTCTTTGCCCACATTGTCTATTCCTCGCAGTATTTTACATGTCATTATCATGTCTCCCCTGACCTTCCTGTCCTCCAGTGTCGTCTGGCCAGTTTCCCATAACCTTTCTTCGTAGGACAATCCCATTAGCTCTGGGATTAGTCTTGTTGCAAACCTTTGCACTTTCTCTAATTCTTTGACGTGCTTGAACAGGTGTGGATTCTAAATTGGTGATGCATACTCCAGTATGAGCCTGACGTATATGGTGTACAGAGTCTTGAACGATTCCTCACTGAAGTATCGGAACGCTATTCTTAGGGTTGCCAGACGCCGGTATGCTGCAGCAGTTTTCTGATTGATGTGTGCCTCAGGAGATGTGCTCGGTATTATACTCACCCCAAGATCTTTTTCCTTGGGTGAGGTTTGCAGTTTATGGCCAACTAGACTGTACTGTGTCTGCGGTCTTCTTTGCCCTTTCCCGATCTTCATGACTTTGCATTTGGCAGGGTTAAATTCAAAAAGCCAGTTGCTGGACCAGGCTTGTAGCCTGTCCAGGTCTCTTTGTAGTCCTGCCTGATCCTCGACCGATTTAATTCTCCTCATTAACTTCACATCATCTGCAAAGAGGGACAGTTCTGAGTCCATCCCTTCCGTTATGTCGTTTACATATACCAAAAACAGCACAGGTTCTAGGATTGAGCCTTGTGGAACCCCTCTCGTCACAGGAGCCCACTCTGACACCTCGTCACGTGCCATAATTCGTTGTTGCCTTCCTGTCAGATATTCTCTGATTCATTGCAGTGCCTTTGCTGTTATGTTTTCCCTGTATAATTATAATACAGTTACTTAGCTTTTAAGATACAGTCGCACCTGCACATGAACTTACTGTACGTCCCGTATATATGTCTGATTGTATACCTGGAGTATACCTGTAGTATACCTGGAGAGGGTTTCGTGGAACAACGCCCCCCGTGGCACGGTCTGTGACCAGGCTTAGTAACTGGGACAGGCAGGAGCTACCAGGTCTAAGCCCGTGTTGCTCTGGGTTGTGTAACTGACGAATGTCTAGGTGGTTGGCGATCTTGCTTCTTAGAATCTTTTCAAAGATTTTTATGTTATGGGACGCTAGTGCTATACGTCTGTTATTCTTTGCAATTGCTTTACTGCCACCTTTGTGGAGGGAGGCTATGTCTGTTGTTCTTAGTTACTGTGTGATGATCCGTGTCCATGTCCCTCTCCATGTGAAAGGGGCATCTTGCAGTTCTTGACAACACAGAGTTCCATGAGTCTGGGTCTAGTGCAGAGTGCATGGGCATGTCCTATATTGTTTTTTCGAAGTCTTGTGGTGTTAGGATAATATCAAAGATTTTAGAGTCTCGTAGGTCTTGTTTTACTGTGTACTTCTTTATGGAAAATGTCGGGAGAAGGAGACATTGATTTCAAACAAGACATACAACTTTTCAGTAATAATAATAATAATAATAATAATAATAATAATAATAATAATAATAATAATAATGATAATAATAATAATAATAATAATAATAATAATGATAATAATAATAATAATAATAATAATAATAATAATAATAATAATAATAATGATAATAATAATAATAATAATAATAATAATGATGATAATAATAATAATAATAATAATAATAATAATAATAATAATAATAATAATAATAATAATAATAATAATGATAATAATAATAATAATAATAATAATAATAATAATAATAATAATAATAATAATAATAATAATAATAATAATGATAATGATAATAATAATAATAATAATAATAATAATAATAATAATAATAATAATAATATAATAATAATAATAATAATGATAATAATAATAATAATAATAATAATAATAATAATAATAATAATAATAATAATAATAAGTAATAATAATAATAATAATAATAATAATAATAATAATAATAATAATAATAATAATAATAATAATAATAATAATAATAATAATAATAATAATAATAATAATAATAATAATAATAATAATAATAATAATAATAATAATAATAATAATAATAATAATCATAATAATAATAATAATAATAATAATAATAATAATAATAATAATGATAATATTAACTAAGTAGTAGGTTGGTAGACAGCAACCACCCAGGGAGGTACTACCGTCCTGCCAAGTGTATGTAAAACAGAAACCAGTAATTTTTTTACATGATGGTAGGATTGCCGGTGTCTTTTTTCTGTCTCAAAAACATGCAAGATTTCAGGTACATCTTGCTACTTCTGCTTATATTTAGGTCATATATATACACACACCTCCGTTTTTCTTCTATTTTCTTAAAAGTTCTTGTTCTTGTTTATTTCCTCTTATCTCTATGGGCAAGTGGAGCAGAATTCTTTTTCCATATGTCATGTGTGTCGTAAGAGGTGACTAAAATGCCGGGAGCAAGGATCTAATAACCCCTTCTCCTGCACACATTACTAATTTAAAAAAAAAATATCTGACTCACGAAATCGTAATGACGACTGCAAACAAACCATGCCACGGGTGGGGTTTGAATCCGCGGTCATAGAGTCTCAAAACTCCAGACCGTCGCATTAGCCACTGGGCCAGTGAGCCACAATAAGATTCATCCAACTAGGTATATTTCTACACCATAGGAAGGTTAGCATAGGCACCACTGTGACCACAAATGCAAGATTTTACAGAGGAATCACCCGCTAGCGTGGCCGTGACGAACTCTAGCTCAAGTCCACTTGTGGTAACAGTGGTGCCTCTGCTATCCTTCAGCTAGCTATTGAATATGCGTTGAAAGTTGAAGTGAATAAACGATAAGCCATGATTATAACTCACGTAATGAATACAGTTCACCTTATAAATAAAACATGTGGATCACGCACTGACTACCTGTCATTGATCTAGACCCGCGTCCATCATTAACATCTCTTATAATACCACTACTACGACTACATTCTAAAATAATTCTTTATGACCGAGATCAAAAATTTGGTCTTCTCAAAAATCTCTGATATAATCCTTACACCACAAAACTTCGAAAAAGCAATATATGACATGCCCATGCACTCTGCCCCAGGCTCAGACTGATGGAACTCCATGTTCATCAAGAACTGCAAGCAGCCCCTGTTACATGCCTTCAGGGGCGTGTTGATGCGCGACGAGCGCGTGAAAAGAAAATCGAAAAATTATAGAAACCCTTTGGCAACATTCTGGTACAAGTCTCATTGTTCCACGATGTTCCTACAAGGAATTATAGTCATTTATAACATGTATGATGACGCCCGCTGCCCATAGCATGACTGCTTACATGCAGTAAATTTTACGATTTTGTTCCAGCATGTGTAAGGTAACTAAAACCCAGGTACCTACTTGCTGCTAGGTGAAGAGGGGCAGCAGGTGTAAGGTAACTAAAACCCAGGTACCTACTTTCTGCTAGGTGAAGAGGGGCAGCAGGTGTAAGGTAACTAACACCCAGGTACCTACTTACTGCTAGGTGAGGAGGGGCAGAAGGTGTAAGGTAACTAACATCCAGGTACCTACTTACTGCTAGGTGAAGAGGGGCAGCAGGTGTAAGGGAACTAACACCCAGGTACGTACTTACTGCTAGGTGAAGAGGGACAGCAGGTGTACGGTAATTAACACCCAGGTACCTACTTACTTCTAAGTGAACATGGACAGCAGGTGTAAGGTAACTAATTCCTAGGTACCTACTTACTGCTAGGTGAACATGGATAGCAGGAGTAAGGTGACTAACACCAAAGTACCTACTTACTGCTAGGTGAACAGTGACAACAGGTGTAAGTTGACTAACACCCAGGTACCTAATAACTGCTAGCTGAACAATGACAGCTGCTGTAAGGTGATTAACGGCCGGGCACCTGCTTACTGTTAGGTGAACATGGAGAGTAGGTGTATGGTGACTAACACCCAGGTACCTACTTAATGCTAGGTGAGCAGGTACAGAAGTTGTAAGGTGACTAACACCAAGGTACCTAGTTACTGCTAGGTGAAGATAGACAGTAGGTATCGTAAGGAAACACGCTTGAATCTTTCCACTCGTACTGGGTATTGAACAATGGGCCTCTGTGTGTAAGTTAATTACGTAAGCAATCACGGGTTATTTGGCTTAAAATGAATTATAAAATAAATTCTTATTTCATTATGTAACATTGAAAAACTTAAAATTATGTAAACTCAAGCAATATTATCTTCAACTTGGTCCGAAAAATAAATAAAAAAAAAAAATCCATACGCACTGTTCGGGTTAATGTCTGTTGTCTTCCTATTTTACCTCTCCACAGAGGAAGGTTTTCTTGTATAAGGAAGGAAAAAGACTGGCAAGAAATGATAGAAATCCTACACCAAGTGACAACACTTGTGGAGTGGAGGGGCAGACATTACCTTCCATTCCAGAACGACAGATATTAATATCATCAAACAATGGCCCCACTAAATTCCATAATATAACGACATTTATCTTTGCAAACATATAGGGCTTAAAGTCATCAACAAGCAACAAAATTCCTTACAACAAAGGACTGCTCATAGAGTCAAATGCAATATTTGTGGCTTTCACAGAGACTCATACAAAGGATAATTATGACAACGAAATATGGATCCTAGGTTATATCCTATCAGATGCGAGAAACTAAATAGGCAACAAGGGGGTTGGCCTGGACGTCACAGTCGCTCATTTGCACATAACTACTAGACACCTAAAATGATGTAGTTGAAGTTTTGGCAGTAAAGATCAACAACCAAAATCTTGTCATTGTGGTGGTATACAAGTCTCCGGATGCAACTTCCTAGCAATTTTAGGAACAGCTTTTGAAAATTGACTGCTGGGTGGAACGCCTCCCAACTCCTGTTCCAGAATTTTGCTGCTGGGGGATTTCAACTTGAGACATCTAAAATGGAAGAATGTAGCTAATAATGTTTTAGAATAGCTCGCCCCAGGAGGCAGCCCTCATAAAAATTTACACACACATGAGCTATTAATTCTCTGCACTAAATTCACCTTAAAGCAGCAAATAATTGAGGATACAAGACTACAAAATACGCTGGACCTCATCTTCACTAACAACAACGATTTGATACGTAATATAATCGTATTAAGAATAATAATAATATCTTTATTTACTACAAGTACATGTACAAGGTATACAGACCATAGCTGACATCACTGACATACTACTATACAGAAAATCCCTTGCTATGCTGAGCATTTCGGGCAAATTAGGTCAGTGTCCCAGGATGCGACCCACACCAGTCGACTAACACCCAGGTAACCATTTTACAGATGGGGAACATAGACAACCCTGGCTGGGATTCAAACCCAGACCTTCGCCGTGTGAAGCGAGAGCTATAGCCACCAGAACCCTAAAAGACAATACACTCAGATCACAACATAACAGAGGAAGACATGCATGCGCAGGGCTCCTGACCAGCAAAATGTGATCAGTTATGTGGGTGACTTCACAAAATTCAGCTTTAATTAGAAAAATATACAATGGGAACAAATCAATCCATGTCCTAAATGAAACAAGTTGGGAAGACGTACTAAACGACACGGATCCGAACCTTTGACTAGAAAAAAAATAACTCTGTGGCACATTCCGTTAAGAAAGAGAAAGAGAAGATGTAAACTAGAGAGAGACAAGGTGCGAAGGTGAAAAATCATAGACCTGCTGAGAGGAGCCAATGTATCTCAAATACAAAGGGAAGCACTGGTCAGAGAAATAGCAGATATCGAACTTAAAGCTTAAGGAATCTTACAGGAGACAATAATCTCAAGAAGAACTTAAAGCCAGAAAAAGAATTGAAATAAATACAAAATACTTCTTGTCTTACAGCAGTTCTAAAGGTAATACAACACCCAGTATTGGAACCCTGCTTAGACGAGATGGCACCTACACAGATCACAGTAAAGAAATGAGTGAGATACTAAAGTCAAAATATGACTTAGTGTTCAGCGAGCCTTTAATCAGACAAAGAGTCGACAATCTAAATGAATTTTCTATGACCGAGACCCAAAATTTAGTCAGTTCAGAAAAATCTCTGATATTATCCTAACACCAAAGATTTAGAAAAATAAATTAATGACATGCCCATGCACTGCCTCAGGCCCGGACTTGTGGAACTCCGTGTTCATCAAGAACTGAAAGAAGCCCCTGGATGCTTTAGAGCATAAACAAAATGCAGATGTAGTGTGCGCAGACTTTGTGAAAGACTTTGACAAGTGCAACCACAGTGTAACAGCATACAAAATGCGTGATAAAGGATTAACAGGAAAACTTGTTATATGAATCTATAACTTCCTAACAAATATAACACAAAGAGCAATAGTAAACAGAGTAAAGTTTGAGGCAGCTACAGTGAGAGACTCTGTTCCACAAGGCATAGTATTCGATCCCATCCTGAATTTCATCCTCATATCTGACATAGACAGAGACGTAAGCCATAGCTCCGTGTCTACTTTTGCGGATGACACCTAAATTGCCATGACAGTGTCCTCCATCAAAGACACCACAAGTCTCCTTCCGAACATCAACCAATTCTTTAAACGCGCTGCAGAAAACAATATGAAGTTCAATGAAGAGAACTGTAAACTACTCAGATATAGACAACATAAAGAAATTAAAACTCTCAACATACAGCACAGAAATAATATAATGTGAAGGACCTGGGAGTGAGAAAATCAGAGGATCTCACCTTCAAAGACCACAACAATGTATCACCTCATCTGCTAGAAAAAATTATAGGATGTATAATGAGAATTGGTTGTTCTCTCTCTAGGCTTGAAAACTGTTGTACACGAAATTGTTGACCTGGTGAGTATACTGAGAACCTTCATGGCACATTAAATTACTGGGAACGGTAGAAGTCCCTTGATTGGTATTTCCCGGAATGCAGGCAAGAAAGATACGTGATAATATACACTTTAGAAAATCCTAGAGGGATTAGTACCAAACTAGCACTCGAAAATCACTCCCTACGAATGCAAAAGATTTGGCAAGAGATGCAACATTCCTCTAATGAAAAGCAGGGGCGCCACGAGTGCACTGAGAGACAACACAATAAGTGTCCGGGGCCCAAGACTGTTCAGCTGCCTCCCAGCATGCATAAGGGGATTACCAATAGTTCCCTGGACTTCTTCAAGAAACCGCTAGACAGGTACCTATAGACAGTACCTGATCAGCTGAGTTGTTGTTCTTACGTCGGTTTACGCTCGGTCATCAGTAACAGCTAGGTTGATCAGACCCTAATCCACTACGAGGCCTGGTCTCAGACCGGGCCGTTGACCCCCGGAACCCTCTCCAAGTATACTCCAGGTATTCTCATAAAACTTAAATACTTTCAGTAGTCTATCACATATTTTATACACTTGAAACATCCGCCAAGTTGCTTCGCAGTTCAGCCTATAATATACCTTTTCTAACTTCATCAGTGTAACGTAAACTTCTTTACTTTATCTAAATATTTTACGTTTACTTACATTCTAAGAGCTGTTATCTTTCTCCGCTCATTTAACATCATTCTCCAGAAGTTTCTTAATTAAATATTCATTGAAATGAAACATTAGAGAGAGATGGGACTTCAACTGGTCAATGTTAGTAATGTTATGTTGAGCAAATAACCTCAGGATTCGAGATATTTTTGAAATGAATAATTTATCATGAAGTTATTGTTTGCTGCCTGTCTTGTAGTACAAGCAGAATATGGAAAACTTGAAGAAATTAAAAATTGTCAGGGTATACCACAAATTCTAACCATACAATAGAAAGGAAAAGTAATGTGAAGGACCTGGGAGTGATAATGTCAGAGAATCTCGCCTTCAGAGACCACAACAATGTATGTACTTCATCCACTAGCAAACGATAGGATGGATAATGAGAACCTTCAAAACTAGGGACGCCAAGCCCATGATGACTCTCTTCGAATCGTTTTTGCTCTCTAGGCTGGAATATTGCTGTACACTAACGGCCCCCTTCAAGACTGGCGACATTGCAGACCTGGACAGTGTACAAAGAGCTTTCACAGCGCACATAAGTGCGATAAGGCACCTAAATTACTGGGAACGGTTGAAGGTCCTTGATCTGTATTCCCTCGAATGCAGGCGAGAGAGATACATGATAATATATACTTGGAAGGTCCTGGATGAATTGGTACCAACCTGCACACGAAAAATCACTCCATATGAAAGCAAAAGACTCGGCAGGAGATGCAGCATTTCCCCAATGAAAAGCAGGGGCGCCACGAGGACACTGAGAGACAACACAATAAGTGTCCGGGGCACAAGACTTCAATTGCCTCCCAGCATACATAAAAAGGATTACCAATAGACCCCTGGTTGTGTTCAAGAAGGCACTGGACAGGCACCTTAACTCAGTACTTGACCAACCGGGCTGTGGATCGTACTTAATAGAGATTTCGTTCGGATTTTTAACCCCGGAGGGTTAGCCACCCAGGATAACCCAAGAAAGTCAGTGCGTCATCGAGGACTGTCTAACTTATTTCCATTGGGGTCCTTAATATTGTCCCCCAGGATGCGACCCACACCAGTCGACTAACACCCAGGTACCTATTTGCTGCTAGGTGAACAGGACAACAGGTGTAAAGAAACGTGTCGAAATGTTTCCACCCACCGGGAATCGAACTCGGGCCCTCCGTGTGTGAAGCGGGAGCTTTAGCCACCAGGCCACCGGGTCACCTGTACACCTGTACTTCATGACATGACAAGCAGAATAAAGTTATTGTTTGCCGCCTGTCTTGTAGTACAAGCAGAATAAAGTTATTGTTTGCCGCCTGTCTTGTAGTACAAGCAGAATAAAGTTATTGTTTGCCGCCTGTCTTGTAGTACAAGCAGAATAAAGTTATTGTTTGCCGCCTGTCTTGTAGTACAAGCAGAATAAAGTTATTGTTTGCCGCCTGTCTTGTAGTACAAGCAGAATAAAGTTATTGTTTGCCGCCTGTCTTGTAGTACAAGCAGAATAAAGTTATTGTTTGCCGCCTGTCTTGTAGTACAAGCAGAATAAAGTTATTGTTTGCCGCCTGTCTTGTAGTACAAGCAGAATAAAGTTATTGTTTGCTGCCTGTTTTGTAGCACAAGCACAATGAAGCTATTGTTTGCTGCCTGTCTTGTAGCACAAGCACAATGAAGCTATTGTTTGCTGCCTGTCTTGTAGCACAAGCACAATGAAGCTATTGTTTGCTGCCTGTCTTGTAGCACAAGCACAATGAAGCTATTGTTTGCTGCCTGTTTTGTAGCACAAGCACAATGAAGCTATTGTTTGCTGCCTGTCCTGTAGCACAAGCACAATGAAGCTATTGTTTGCTGCCTGTCTTGTAGCACAAGCACAATGAAGCTATTGTTTGCTGCCTGTCTTGTAGCACAAGAACAATGAAGCTATTGTTTGCTGCCTGTCTTGTAGCACAAGTACAATGAAGCTATTGTTTGCTGCCTGTCTTGTAGCACAAGCACAATGAAGCTATTGTTTGCTGCCTGTCTTGTAGCACAAGTACAATGAAGCTATTGTTTGCTGCCTGTCTTGTAGCACAAGCACAATGAAGCTATTGTTTGCTGCCTGTCTTGTAGCACAAGCACAATGAAGCTATTGTTTGCTGCCTGTCTTGTAGTACAAGCATAGTGAAGCATGTCTACATGGCCGTCTCATCGTACGTAGTTAAACATCGAAGCATGTCTACATGACAGTCCCACCGAAGGTAGTTCAACACTGAAGCATGTCTACATGACAGTCCCACCGTAGGTAGTTCAACACTGAAGCATGTCTACATGACAGTCCCACCGTAGGTAGTTCAACACTGAAGCATGTCTACATGACAGTCCCACCGAAGGTAGTTCAACATTGAAGCATGTCTACATGACAGTCCCACCGTAGGTAGTTCAACACTGAAGCATGTCTACATGACAGTCCCACCGTAGGTAGTTCAACACTGAAGCATGTCTACATGACAGTCCCACCGTAGGTAGTTCAACACTGAAGCATGTCTGCATGACAGTCTCACCGTAGGTAGTTCAACATTGAAGCATGTCTACATGACAGTCTCACCGTAGGTAGTTCAACATTGAAGCATGTCTACATGACAGTCCCACCGTAGGTAGTTCAACACTGAAGCATGTCTACATGACAGTCCCACCGTAGGTAGTTCAACACTGAAGCATGTCTACATGACAGTCCCACCGTAGGTAGTTCAACACTGAAGCATGTCTACATGACAGTCTCACCGTAGGTAGTTCAACACTGAAGCATGTCTACATGACAGTCTCACCGTAGGTAGTTCAACATTGAAGCATGTCTACATGACAGTCCCACCGTAGGTAGTTCAACACTGAAGCAAGTCTACATGACAGTCCCACCGTAGGTAGTTCAACACTGAAGCATGTCTACATGACAGTCCCACCGTAGGTAGTTCAACACTGAAGCATGTCTACATGACAGTCTCACCGTAGGTAGTTCAACATTGAAGCATGTCTACATGACAGTCCCACCGTAGGTAGTTCAACATTGAAGCATGTCTACATGACAGTCCCACCGTAGGTAGTTCAACATTGAAGCATGTCTACATGACAGTCCCACCGTATGTAGTTCAACACTGAAGCATGTCTACATGACAGTCCCACCGTAGGTAGTTCAACACTGAAGCATGTCTACATGACAGTTTTACCGTAGGTAGTTCAACAATGAAGCATGTCTATATGACAGTCTCACCGTAAGCAGTTCAGAACTGAAGCATGTCTACATGACCGTCACAGAGTAGGTAGTTCAACATTGAAGCATGTCTGCATGACAGACTCACCGTAGGTAGTTCAACACTGAAGCATGTCTACATGACAGACTAACGGTAAGTAGTTTAACACTGAAGCATATCTACATAACAGTCTCACAGTAGGTAGTTCAACAGTGAAGGATATCTACTTGACAGTCTCACCGTAAGTAGTTCAGCACAGAAGCATGTCTACATGTCCGTCTAACATAGGTAGTTCAACAATGAACCATGTCTACATGACAGACTCACTGTAGGTATTTCAACACTAGATAGTTCAACAGCGAGGCATGTCTACGTAACCCTCTCACCGTAAGCAGTTCAACATAGAATCATATTACATAACCGTCTTAACGTAGGTAGTTCAACACTGAAACATGTCTACATGACAGTCTCACCATAGGAGTTTCAACACTGAAGGATATCTACATGACTGTCTCACCGTAAGTAGTTCAGCACTGAAGCATGTTTACATGACAGTCTAACCGTAGGTAGTTCAATATTGAAGCATGTCTGCATGACAGTTTCACCGTAGGTAGATCATAACTGTAGCATGTCTAAATGACAGACTCACCGTAAATAGTTCAGCACTAAAGCTTGTCTACATGACCGTCTCACCGTACGTAGTTCAACACTGAAGCATGTCTACTTGACAGACTCACCGCAAGTAGTTCAGCTATGTAGCATGTCTGCATGACCGTCTTACTGTAGGTAGTTCAACGCTGAAGCATGTCTATATGACCCTCTCACCTTAGGCAATTCAAAAGAGAAGCATATCTACATGAATGTCTCACCGAAGGTAGCTCAACACTGAAGCATGTCTACATCACAGTCTCATATTAGGTAGTCCAGCTCTTAAGCCTGTCTACATGACAGTCTCACCTTAGGTCGATCAACAGCGAAACATGTCTACATGACCGTCTCATCGTAGGTAGTTCAACACTGATGCATGTCTACATGACAGTCTCACCGAAAGTAGCTCAACACTGAAGCATGTCTACATGACAGTCTCACCGTAGGTAGTTCATCACTGAAGCATGTCTACTTGACAGACTCACCGCAAGTAGTTCAGCTCTGTAGCATGTCTGCATGACCGTCTCACCGTACATAGTTCAACACTGAAGCATGTCTACATGACCGTCTCACCGTAGATAGTTCAACACTGAAACATGTCTACATGACAGTCCAACCGTAAGTAGTTCAAGACTAAAGCATGTCTACATGAGAGATCCACTGTTTATATTTCAACACTGATACATGTCTACATGTCAGTCTTACCGTTCATAGTTCAACACTGAACCATGTCTACATGGCAGTCTATCCGTACGGAGTTCAACACTGAAGCATGTCTACATGACCGTTTCACCGTAAGTAGTTCAACGCTAAAGCATGTCTTCATGACAGACTCACTGTACGTAGTTTAACACTTAAGCATGTCTTGAAAACAGTCTCACCGTAGGTAGTTCAACACTGAAGGATATCTACATGACATTCTCACCGTAAGTAGGACAGCACTGAAGCACGTCTACATGTCAGTCGCACATACGTAGTTCAACACTGAAGCATGTTTACATGACAGTCTAAACGTAAGTAGTTCATCATTGAAGCATGTCTGCATGACAGACTCACCGTAAATAGTTTAGCACTGAAGCATATCTACATGACAGTCTGACCGTAGGTAGTTGAACACTGAAGCATGTCTACATGACAGTCTCACCGTATGTTGTTCAGAAGATAAGCATGTCTACATGACCGTCTCTCCTAAGGTAGTTCAGCACTGAAGCCTATCTATATGACAGTCTCACCGAAGGTAGTTGAGCACTGAAGCATGTCTACATTACCGTTCCATCTTAGGTAGTTCATAAGTGAAGCATGCCTACATGACTGTTTCACATAAGGTAGTTTAACACTGAAGCATGTCTACATGACCGTCTCACAGTAGGTAGTTCAGCATAGAAGCATGTGTATGTGACCTTCTCATTGTAGGTATTTCAAAAATGAAGCATGTCTGCATGACCGTCTCAACGCAGGTAGTTCATGTCTACATGACAGTCCCTCCGTAAGTAGTTAAACACTGAAGCATGTCTACATGACAGTCTCACCGCATGTAGTTCAGCACTGAAGCATGTCCACATGAGAGTCCCGTTGTAAGTAGTTTAACACTGAAGCATGTCTACATGACAGTCTCACCATAAGTAGTTCAGCACTAAAACATGTCAACATAACATTCTCACCGTAGGTAGTTCAACACCGAAGCATGTCTACATGACAGACTCACTGTAGGTAGTTTTACACTGAAGCATGTCTGCATAACAGTCTCACCATAGGTAGTTCAACACTGAAGGATATCTACATGACAGTCTCACCATAGGTAGTTCAACACTTTAGCATGTCTACATGACAGTCTCACCGTAAGTAGTTCAGCTCTAAAGCATGTCTACATGACCGTCTCACCGTAGGTAGTTCAA
Source organism: Cherax quadricarinatus (assembly GCF_038502225.1). Taxonomy (NCBI): domain Eukaryota; kingdom Metazoa; phylum Arthropoda; class Malacostraca; order Decapoda; family Parastacidae; genus Cherax; species Cherax quadricarinatus. The sequence continues at coordinate 30,220,151 of NC_091339.1, read as the reverse complement.
CACTGAAGCATGTCTACATGACAGACTCACTGTAGGTAGTTTAACCTAACTTTCCATACCCTCTGTCATCCTGTATGGCTAACCGTCTCTACCCTCTGTTATTCTGTGTGGATAACCCTCCCTACCCGCTGTTATCCTGTATGGCTAACCCTCCCTACTCTCTGCTATCCTGTGTGGCCAACCCTCCCTACTTTCTGTTATCCTCTGTTACTCTCCCTACCTACCCTCTATTATCCTCTGTGGTTAACCCTCCCTACCCTCTGCTATCCGATATGTTTTACCGCACCTACCCTCTGTTATCCTCTGTGGCTAACCGTCCCTACCCTCTGTTATCCTGTGTGGCTAACCCTCCCTACCCTCTGTAACCTGTGTTGCTAATCCTTCCTCCCCTCTGTTATCCTGTGTGGTTAACCCTCACTATTCTATGTTATCCTGTGTGGCAAACCTTCCCTACCCTTTGTTATCCTGTATGCCTAACCCTCCCTACCCTCTGCAACCTGTGTTGCTAACCCTCCCTCCCCTCTGTTATCCTGTGTGGCTAACCCTCCCTACCCTCTGTTATCCTGTGTGACTAACCCTCCCTACCCTCTGTTATCCTGTGTGGCTAACCCTCCCTACCCTCTGTTATACTGTATGGCAAACCCTCCCTACCCTCTGTTATCCTGTGTGGCTAACCCTCCCTACCCTCTGTTATACTGTATGGCAAACCCTCCCTACCCTCTGTTATCCTGTGTGGCTAACCCTCGCTACCCTCTGTTATCTTGTGTGGCTAACCCTCCCTACCCTCTGATCCACCAAAAGGCCTGGTCACAGACCTGGCCGCGGGGGCGTTAACCCGGAATTCTCTCCAGGTAAACTCCAGGTTAACAAACATTTATATTCCACCATCACCCATGATCCAGTATCCAGCTGGAAGTAAAGTTGACCAGTGACGTAATGACACGATCAATCCCAGAATGGAGCTGGACCTATGGCAGGAATGGTACACTGACCTGCGAGTTTATGGATTAACTTGCCATGTCTATATAATGAAATAAACAAAATGATATGACGTGCAAATAACTTCGTTTTGAAACGTTCTTACCAAAACTTTTCGGCAGATTGAATGTGTCTTGTTAGAAGAAAATACTTAAGTGTCCAGAGGGAGTCTTACTGAACACATCTGCTCGCTGACCTTGACAAGAGAGTTCTGGCTACTGGAGCTCCTACTGCTGCTGCTTATATATGCTCTTGACAACCGCAGCGGCGACTACTGTTACTGCTGCTGATATATGCTCTTGACAGCCGCAGTGGCGACTACTGCTGCTGCTGATACATGTTTTTGACAGACGCAGCGGCGACTACTGCTGCTGTTACTGCTGCTGCTGCTGCTACTGCTGCTACTGCTGCTGTTGCACCTGCTGCTGCCGCTGCTGCTGCTGATATATGCTCTTGACAGCTACAGCGGCGACTACTGCTGCTGCTGCTGATATATGCTCTTGACAGTGCTGCAACCCCTGAATGGGTTGCAATGATTATTATGTATATATATATAATTATTACCTTTTCATTTAATTTTACATTGCTTATATTTGCGATAATAGCTAAATCGTAAATGTATTGCTTTATATTGTTATTTGACTTGTTAGGTAGGATGTAACATATTATGTGCTCAGTTCAAGTCTTGATTGTCTAACTATTGTAATTATCGCTCTTTGCTCGTTATTCTGCCGGCTTCTGTTTCTCGCTGGGCAGCGACCCACAGAGCTATCACGTGATCGAGGGGGGGGTGTCCTCACCTCACCTGAAGTATTCAGTCTGGTCTAGACTCTCTTGGTTGTTGGACAGATTGTCTGTCTCATTATTCTTGTTTGTTCTGTAGAACATTGTATAGACTTAGTGATTTTCGACGTTGTACTGAGGTTGTGTGTCTCTTAGACACTCTGAGTAACTCAGGTCCTGAGCTGTAACTTCTCACTTAACTTGTACTGGTATCTGTGTATTATCACAGTCTGGGATTTTCTTATGCTGAACTTAGATTCAGTAGTATGGGAGTTTTGTGACTTTTGTGGAGGATCTGCAGATGGTCCCTACTTAGTGTCGTTATATTATCTCCTTGTTCCTGATTATGTGTCGCAGTTGCTTGTTATATTGCTATTGGGCTTAACATTCTTTTTGTTGTTCAAGCAGCTGTTCTGATTGCCAGTTGGTCAAGAAGTTAGTTTATTTGAGAACTTTGTCAGTCACTTGTTTAAGTCTAGTCGAGTCTTGAGACATAGCGATCATCTACTTAGAACACTTACACATATACACACAAACTTGCTTGTACATATTCGTAATATATTATTAAATGTTAATGTACCAGGCAGTACTTAAGAATTATAAATGTGATATGTGCTTTCAGCACAATTATATTGTACTCGAGAGAAGTGATATTATTTTGATTACTGTGATTAATTTAATTTAATTTAATTTGATAATGTACCTCTAGACTTAATAAATTTATTAAATTTTAATTTCTCTAGTTAGTAGCCTACCAGTTGTAATCCTGAAGCACTATTGAATCATACTGAATTCTAATGGATAATTGGACAAGGATACTGACTACTTGTTACGAAAACCCAGTAACAGGCTGGATGCTAGAAGGGCAGTCCTTTCTAGTATTCACTGGAGATTTCTAAGCTTTTAGAATCGGGTTTTTTGTTACAAATGGGGGCCTGTCTGGGATGCTCTTGATCCAAAGTGTTGGAGAAATTTTCCAGTTTGGCATACTAGTAACTCTATGATCAAACACTGAGTACTTTCCTAATCTGAAGACTTTGAGTTTAGTCTTGTACAACATACCAGGTGGATGTATGTACTTGACTGAGTCTCTTGATCCAAGGAGATGGAAATACTGTTTATGAGTTCTAGCTCTAAGACCACCAACACTAAAATTCCTATTAGGATTATAGTTTCCCATAATCACTCTCTCGTAGTACAATTATTTTCGTGATGTATGCCAAAGTGAAACAGTTAATTGATACTCTGACTTTGTCTGAGTTAAGTACATTAAAACTTCAGACGTGTTGGCGAGTAGCCAAATATCTCGGTGTGACGTATAACAGGAATTACACCGCAGAAACTGTCAGAGCGTTAATTAAAGATATATTGTTTCCTGCTCATACAGAGATGTCTGATTATGATTCAGATTCAGAAAGTCTAGTGTCACAATTAGGAAGTATGACTATTTGATGAAGTTGAAGAAAGAGCAACTAAGGCAGAAGTGTCTGAGCCTAGTGTAGCTAAGTTCTCGCTCACCCTTTCCCTCACTGACACTATAGTACAGAGTGTAAATGTTAGCTTGACGCAGCCACATACTAGTACAGTGTATGCTACACCTGTATCTACTTATCCTAGACCAGATCTAGACTCTCAAGAGACGGCTGGACGAGGTACCCGACCTAAGGATCGTCCAGAAAGACATGTTAATTTCCCTACTCCTCCATTACCCTCTGGACCTATCTCTCAGGAACAGTTTGAGAGGTTTGAACGCCTCATTATGTTGCAGACTGCACAAATAGAGGCACAGAGGAAATTGAACGAAGAAGATTTCCAGAGAGAAAATGTTCGTCTGGGAAGACAACAGACTGATAGATCACAGGACACATTTAATGTGCAGAAAGCTGCATCCATGGTTCCTAAGTTTTTTGAGAGTGACTTAGACACCAATTTTGATGTGTTTGAGAACCAGGCACGTGCTATGAACTGGCCACGTAAGCACTGGGCTACAGTGTTGCATACAGCTTTGACAGGAAGAGCTCAAACTTGTACTGCTGCTTTACCATTTGCCAAGTACATTAGTTATGACGCTGTCAAACAAACTATTCTAGAGACATATAACTTGTTACCTGTAAGTTATCAAAGCGCATTTCGTACATTACAACGACGACAAGATCAAACTTGTGTAGAGTTTGCTCGTGAGAAAAAAGTTGCATTTGAGAGGTGGTGTAGGTCTGCCAAGTGTAACAACTACGACAGCCTTGTTCAGTTGTTACTACATGAAGAGTTTAACAACTGTATGTCTGCTGACATACAAGAATATCTGATCGATCATACTACCTCGGATATTCTGGAAACTGCAGCATTAGCAGACAATTACGAGATTTCTCACAAACTTGTACGTACTAAAACACAGAGAAACAAGGTAACTAAAAATTGTCCTAGAAGTTGGCAACCTAAATCAGCTGCTCATTGCCGGCCTGATGTACCTGCTACTGTAACTTCTCGTACCTTTACCAGGAAAACTCACAATCCTGAATCTGTCTCTGTGGCTAGACAGAAATCTGATATCGAGAAGAAGAAAGTTAAATGTACATATTGTAACAGAAAAGGACATGCTAGAGAGTATTGCTATAAGTTAGAAAGAGATACGAGAAGCAGTCGTGCGGCTGGCGCCCCCACACAAGTCGTATCCTCTTCCGAGCAACAAAGGCACCAAAATCCTAGTAATACCTCTGATCCTACTGTTTTAGATAATGTTACTCAGGATAGATGACTAGCGTCAGAAAGTGTATCTGACGAAAAGATTCGTTCAGCGATGAGTCCTTACTTTTCAAGAGGTAGAATAGGATTTGACGAATCACATCTAACTGAGATAATTACTTTCAGAGACACTGGCAGTTATCTCACGTTATTAAGAGAAGATGTACTGCCCATAACTGATGATACCTATTGCAAGATAGATGTATTGTTAGAAGCCTATGGAGGGGCTGTTATAAAAGTGCCTCTGCACAAAGTTTATATTGAAACAAGCTATTATACTGGTTATATTTCAGTGGGTATATCCAGTGGTGTATTTCCCATCAGGTCAGTGGACTTGTTGATAGGGAATGATATCCTTCATGCTGGTATATGTAAAGAACCACTTGTGATTGATAATAACACTGATGATAATTATGCCATTGAAGCTTGTAGAGAGAAACCTATTTTATTTCCTCTCAGCGCAATTACTAGAGCTATGTCAAAGATACAACGAACATCCTTGTCTCCTGTTGAGTTAGTGGATGACAATGATTTGGGGTTGAATATGTTGTTTAGTGACGCTCTGTGCCCAGGATCATTAACACCAACTTCCCCCGGTCATCAACCTAGTGAGGACACAACTGACGTTAAATTTCTAACTCATGATGATTTAATCAAGGATCAGTTTGTTGATCAGTCACTGGAAAGACTGAGAGATATAGCAGTTACTGAGAGTGAAGCAAAGGATCTCGATAATTGTTACTATTATAGTAATGGTGTACTGATGGAGAAAAATACATGTAAGTTGTCAGCTGATAGTGTTTCCACCACAGTCAAGCATCTCGTAGTGTTACCAGTTACATTTCGTGAACAAGCCATTGATTTTGCTCACAATAGTCCCATTGGAGGACATTTGGGTGTCAAGAAGACACTCGGTAAACTGGCAAAACATTTTACTTGGCCAAAGATGAAGGAAACAGTAGCTGATCATGTGCGACGTTGCCACGTGTGTCAAGTGACAGGCAAGCCAGCAGCGCACACTCCACCTACACCTCTCACTATGAGCTCTAGTAGCAAAGTTCAGTTCATCTGGACTAGAGATTGTTCAGACTCGTTCAAAAGGTTGAAGCGCTTGCTATCCTCTGCTCCTGTGTTGAAAAGTCCTAATTTCAATCTTTCCATCTTTTTACATATAGATGCGAGTGGTTATGCAGTGGGTGCTGTGCTGCACCAACAGTCAACATCCACTGATATTCTCCATCCTATATGTTACTATTCATCTAAGCTCAAACGACACCAGAAAAATTATGCTCTAGCTCTTGTGGTGTCCTTTGAACATTTTGACGAGTATTTGGGCACTTCCCCATTTAAAATTTACGTAATTTTAATGCCCAAATACCTTTTGTTACTTGCTATGTCAAATTCAGTAAAGTAACTTAATCCCTCCAGCCCATATTAACTATATATACTCATGTCTAATTATTATATTTATATATTCACAGTATTGTTGTGTGTGTAAGGAGACATAAGCTGAGTGTTGAGTGGGTAGTGTGGTGTGGGCGATGTACTGCATGTGGCACAACACTGTCCTGCCACAGACCCCCCCCCTCACTACTCACCTTAAGCTGTTTCATACTCAGATGTCCATACTACATAGCATTCCACAACCACTACTTAAGAGTGGAATGCAGTCTCCTCTACTATGATCGAGCCTCATCGTGCCCTACTTGTCTGCGCTATCCTGTCTCTACACTGATGTACATAACCACGAGTATGCAGAGATACGATACTGTGTACTGCCCTAGTACTAGGGGCATATCCTAGTGAAACTGACACTGTTGAATGATAGAAGTGCTTGGCACAAGAGTGACTCTGATTAATATTTATATTAAATTGTATTGATATGAGTAATCAGTAATAATGTGAAAGACATTAATGCAACTCCTAGTGCGACCGTCTGTCGTGTTGGGGGGGTGTTGCAACCCCTGAATGGGTTGCAATGATTATTATGTATATATATAATTATTACCTTTTCATTTAATTTTATATTGCTTATATTTGCGATAATAGCTAAATCGTAAATGTATTGATTTATATTGTTATTTGACGTAGTTATGTTGTTAGGTAGGATGTAACATATTATGTGCTCAGTTCAAGTCTTGATCGCTCAAACTACTGTAATTATCGCTCTTTGCTCGTTTCCCTGCCGGCTTCTGGGCTGCAGCAACCACGGAGCTATCACGTGACCGAGGGGGGGGGGTGTCCTCTCCTCGCCTGAAGTATTCAGTCTGATCTAGACTCTCTTGGTGGTTGGACAGATTGTCTGTCTCATTATTCTTGTTAGTTCTGTAGAACTCTGTTCACAGAACATTGTATAGACTTAGTGATTTTCGACGTTGTACTGAGGTTGTGTGTCTCATAGACTCTCGAAACATCTCAGGTCCTGAACTATAGCTTATGACCTAACTTATACTGGTATCTGTGTATTTTCACAGTCGGGGATTTTCTTATGCTGAACTTAGATTCAGTAGTATGGGAGTTTTGTGACTTGTGGAGGATCTGCTGATGGTCCCTATTTACTGTCGTTATATTATCTCCTTGTTCCTGATTCTGTGTCGCAGTTGCTTGTTGTATTACTATTGGGCTTAGCATTCTTTTTATTGTTCAAGCAGACTGTTCTGGTTGCCAGTTGGTCAAGAAGTTAGTTTATTTGAGGACTTTGTCAGTCACTTGTTTAAGTCTAGTCGAGTCTTGAGACATAGCGAACTACTTAGAGCACTTACACACATACATACACACTTGTACATATTTGTAATATCTTATTAAATGTTAATGTACCAGACGGTACTTAAGAATTATAAATGTGATATGTGCTTTCAGCACAATAATATTGTACTTGAGAGAAGTGATATTATTTTGATTACTGTGATTAATTTAATTTAATTTAATTTGATAATATACCTCTAGACTTAATAAATTTATTAAATTTTAATTTCTCTAGTTAGTAGCCTACCAGTTGTAATCCTGAAGCACTATTGAATCATACTGAATTCTAATGGATAATTGGACAAGGATACTGACTACTTGTTACGAAAACCCAGTAACAGGCTGGATGCTAGAAGGGCAGTCCTTTCTAGTATTCACTGGAGATCTCTAAGCTTTTAGAATCGCGTTTTTTGTAACATAAGGTGAGATCCTCTGACATTATAACTCCCAGGTCCTTCACATTACTTTTTCGCTCTATTGTTTGATTAGAATTTGTTGTACACCTTGAAACAGTATTAATTTTCTGAAGTTTTCTTTATATGAGTAGTTGAAATTTCTCGCCACTGAACTTCATATTGTTTTGAGTGGCCCATTTGAAGAATTGGTTGATGTCTGCTTGGAGTCTCGCAGTGTCTTTGATGGAGGTCACTGCCATGGTAATCCGGGTGTTATCCACAAACGAAGACACGGAGCTATAGCTTACACTTCTATATCAGAAATGAGAATGAGGAATGGATGGGAGCGAGTACTGTGCCTTGTGGAACAGAGCTTTTCACTGTAGCTGCCTGGGACTTTACTCTGTTTACTATTACTCTTTGTAATCTATTTCTCAGGAAGTTAAAGATCCATCTACCAACTTTTCCTTTCATTCCTTTAGCAAGCATTTTGTACGCTATTACATCGTGGCCACACCTGTCGAAGGCTCTTGCAAAGTCTGTATTTGGTTTATCCTCTACAGCATCCAGAACCTTGTCATAGTAGTCCAGTAGCTGAGACAGGCAGGAGCGACCTGCTCTAAACCCGTGTTGCCCTGGGTTGTGTAATAGATGGGTTTCTAGGTGGTTGGCGATCTTGCTTCTTAGAAATCTTTCAAAGATTTTTATGATATGGGATGTTAGTACTGCCACCTTTAGAGTGGGGCTACGTCTGTTGTTTTTATTGAGTGTGGGATGATCCCTGTGTCCATGCTCCCTCTCCATAGAATGCTGAAGGCACGTGACAGAGGCTTCTTGCAGTTCTTGAGGAACACGGAGTTCCATGAGTCTGGGCCTGGGGCAGAGTGTCATTTGTTGCCTTTTCAAAGTCTTGTGGTGTTAGAATAATATCGGAGATTTTTGTGATGACCAAATTTTTGGTTTCGTTCATAAAGAATTCATTATTATTATTATTATTATTATTATTAAAGATTAGCCGGTATTCTCCCGGCCTGGGCCTTTTCCAAGTGGTGGCCCGGCCTTGGCTCCCTCTTTAGGGAGTGTCTGAGACCTAAGTCTCCCATGGGAGGAGGCACAAGTACCTCCTCATCTTTGGGACAAACTGTCCCCAGGCCTAGCCACAAGCTAGGCCTCTCTGGTCTACCATCCCCGCCCCAAGGGGGCTAATGGGAATGACAGTCTTATGAGCTAAAGGCTCGGGCTCAGGCACCTACCCTACCCTAGAAAGGTTAGGCATGGTGTCGATGAAGAATTCATTAGGATTGTCGACCCTTAATCTGCGCAACGGCTCGCTGAACACCGAGTTCTATTGCGACTTTAGTATATCAATCATCTGTGTATGTCCCGTCTCGCCTAAGCAGGGGCCAAATACTGGATGTTATTTTTCCCTTAATCTGGCATAAGAGAAGAAGTATTTTCGCTTTTTTTCCATTTCCTTTATGGCTTTTAGTTCTTCCTGTTATTCTTGTCTCCTATAAGATTCCTTCAGCTTAAGTTTGATATTTGCTATTTCAGTGACAGTGCCTCCCCTCTTATTTCAGACATATTGTCCTCTCTCGAGCAGCTCTGTGGTTCTTCGCCTTCGTCTGTATAGGGAGCATCTCTCTCTTTCTAGTTTACATCTTGACTTTCTTTTTCATAATGGAATGTGCCTTGAGCAGATCTCAAAAACCAGAGAGTTTATTTTTTCCAGACAAAGTTTCGAATCCTTGTTGTTGAGGATCTCTTCCCAGCTTGTTTCATTTAGGAGATGGTTGACTTGTTCCCATTGTATGTTCTTTTTTATTGAGGTTGAATTTTGTTAAGACACCCTCATGACTGATCACATTTTGCTGATGAGGAGCCCTGTGCATACATGTCTGTACCTCTCTTATGGTGTGATCTGAGTATATTGTCTTTGTTACTGTAATATGGGGTATCAGATCGTCGTTGTTAATGAAGATGAGGTCCAGCGTATTTTCTAGTCTTGTGGGCGCTACTATCTGCTGGTTTAAGGTGAGGTACGAGATTTAATAGCTCGTGTGTGTGTGTGAATTTTCATCTGAGCTGCCTCTTGCGGTGATCTCTGCCAAAATATTATTTGTACTCCTCCATTTTACCATTTTAAATGTCTCAAGTTGAAATCTCATAGTACCAACATGTTTGGGGCAGGAGTTATGAGATTTTCCAGACCGTGGTCAATTTTCAAAAGCTGCTGCTGGAATTACTGGGCAGTTGCATCCGGAGGCTTGTATACAACCACAATGATAAGGTTTTGTTTTTCAATCTTTACTGCCAAAACTTCAACTACATCATTTGAGGTGTTTAGTAGTTCTGAGCAAATGAGAAACTCTGTGGCGTACAAGCCAACCTCCCCTTGTTGCCTGTTCAGTTTGTCGTTTCTGAATAGGTTATATCTTGGGATCCATATTTAGTTGTCCAAATCATCCTTTATGTGGGTCTCTGTGAATGCTGGAAACATTGCGTTTGACTCCATGACCAGTCACTTGATGTAAGGAGTTTGTTGTTTGTTGATGGCTTTAGACCCTGTATGTTTGCATGGACAAATGTCGTTATATTGATGGAATTTAAGGGGGGTTATTTGCTGGCTCTAACAACTGTTGTCCTGGAGTGGAGGCCAATGACTGTGCCTAGTATCTACAAATGAAGGCTCAGGGCCAGGAGCTTTGACTCGGCCCCCCTGCAACCACAGATGGGTAAGAACAATTAAGAACACACACACACACACACACTCACACACACACACACAAACACACACACACACACACACACACACACACACACACACGTGGAATAGACAAGGTGGACAAAGACAGGATGTTCCAGGGAGGGGACACAGAAACAAGAGGCCACAATTGGAAGTTGAAGACACAAATGAGTCAGAGAGATATTAGGAAGTATTTCTTCAGTCATAGAGTTGTAAGGCAGTGGAATAGCCTAGAAAATGATGTAGTGGAGGCAGGAACCATACACAGTTTTAAGACGAGGTTTGATAAAGCTCATGGAGCGGGGAGAGAGAGGGCCCAGTAGCAACCGGTGAAGAGGTGGGGCCAGGAGCTAAGACTCGACCCCTGCAACCACAAATAGGTGAGTACAAATAGGTGAGTACACACACACACACACACACACACACACACACACACACACACACACACACACACACATCAGGAGGAAGACAACAGTCAAAGACCAGGTGATCAGACTGAGAACAGAAGGTGGAGAACTCACAAGAAATGATCAGGAGGTATGTGAGGAGCTAAACAGGAGATTTAAGGAAGTTTTTACAGTAGAGACAGGAAGGGCTCTGGGAAGACAGCACAGAAGGGAACATCAAGAGGGAATATACCAACAAGTGTTGGATGACATATGAGCAACCGAGGAGGAGGTGCAGAAGCTGCTAAGTGACCTTGATACCTCATAGGCGATGGGACCGTACAACATCTCCTCGTGGGTCTTTAGAGAAGAAGCAGAGATGCTGTGCGTGCCCCTAACCACAATCTTTAACACATCCCTTGAAACTGGGCAACTTCCTGAGAAATGGAAGACAGCAAATGTAGTCCCCATATTTAAGAAAGGAAACAGAAATGAGGCACTAAACTACAGACCTGTGTCTCTGACATGTATTGTGTGCAAAGTCATGGAGAAGGTTATCAGGAGGAGAGTGGTGGAACACCTGCAACGGAACAAGATTATGAATGAAAACCAGCATGTGTTCATGGAAGGCAAATCCCCTGTCAAAATCCTTCTGGAGTTTTATGACAAGGTAACAGAAGTAAGACACGAGAGAGAGGGGTGGGTTGATTGCGTTTTCCTAGACTGCAGGAAGGCCTTTGACACAGTTCCCCAAAAGAGATTAGTGAAGATCAGGCACATATAACAGGGAGGGCACTGCAATGGATCAGGGAATACCTGACAGGGAGGCAACAACGAGTCATGGTACATGAAGAGGTATCACAGTGGGCGCCTGTGACGAGCGGGGTCCCACAGGGGTCAGTTCTAGGACCAGTGCTATTTTTTATATATGCGAACGACATGATGGAAGGAATAGACTCTGAAGTGTCCCAGTTCACAGATGATGTGAAGTTGATGAGAAGAATTAAATCGGATGAGGATGAGGCAGGGCTGCAAAGAGACCTGGACAGGCTGGATATGTGGTCCAGAAACTGGCTTCTCGAATTCAACCCTGCCAAATGTAAAGTCATGAAGATTGGGGAGGGGCAAAGAAGACTGCAGACAGAGTATAGGCTAGGTGGACAAAGACTACAGACCTCACTCAGGGAGAAAGGCCTTGGGATGATCATAACACCGAGCACGTCACCGGAGGCACACATCAACCAAATAACTGCTGCAGCATATGGGCGCCTGGAAAACCTGAGAATAGCGTTCTGATACCTTAAAAAGGAATCGTTCAAGACACTGTACACTGTGTATGTTAGGCCCATACTGGAGTATGCAGCACCAGTCTGGAACCCACACCTGGTCAAGCACGTCAAGAAGTTAGAGAAAGTACAAAGGTTTGCAACAAGGCTGGTCCCAGAGCTCAGGGGAATGTCGTACGAGGAAAGGTTGAGGGAAATCGGACTGACGACACTGGAGGACAGAAGGATCAGGGAAGACATGATAACGACATGCAAGATACTGCAGGGAAAAGACAAGGTGGACAGAGATAGGATGTTCCAGAGAGGGGACACAGAAACAAGGGGTCACAACTGGAAGACTCAGACGAGTCACAGGGACGTTAGGAAGTATTTCTTCAGACATAGAGTCGTCAGGAAGTGCAATAGCCTAGCAAGTGAAGTACTGGAGGCAGGAACCATACATAGTTTTAAGAAGAGGTATGACAAAGCTCAGGAAGCAGAGAGGGAGAGGACCCAGTAGCGATCAGTGAAGAGGCGGGGCCAGGATCTGAGTCTCGACCCCTGCTACAACAATTAGGTGAGTACAATTAGGAGAGTATACACACACACACACACATATACACACTCACACACAGACACACACAGACATACACACACACACACATACACACACACACACACACACACACACACACACACACACATACACACACACACACACACACACACACACACACACACACACACACACACACATATACACACTCTCACACACAGACACACACACACACACACACACACACACACACACACACACACACACACACACACACACACACACACACACACACACACACACACACACACACACACACACACACACACACACACACACACACACACACACACACACACACACACACACAAACCTTCTGGCGTTTTATGACAAGGTAACAGAAGTAAGACAAGAGAGAAATGGGTGGATTGATTGCATTTTCATGGACTGCAGGAAGGCCTTTGACACAGTTCCTCACAAGAGATTAGTGCAGAAGCTGGAGGATCAGGAGCATATAACAGGGAGGGCACTGCAATGGATCAGGGAATACCTGACGGGGAGGCAACAACGAGTCATGGTACGTGAAGAGGTATCACAGTGGGCGCCTGTAACGAGTGGGGTCCCACGGGGGTCAGTGTGAGGGAAAAGTTCAATAGATAGGAGTAGCGAGGGAGTATATAGTAACAATAGTTTCATTGCCGGCTACTTGTTAAGGTAGGGAAAGTCCAGCTCCCACTATTCCCCCCCCCCTTTTTCCCCCTCCCCAAAAGTGATAGTTTGATTGTCGGCTGATTGTTAAGGTAGGGCCAGTCTAGCTCCCGCTATCCCTTCCCCTCCCTCTTCCCCCCCCTCAAAAGGTGACGTGTGGGGCTCCGGCCAAACAGTAATCACTCGACTCTCAGCTCCCAGTACTACTGTAAGTACATGCCTGCTCATATTCAAGGGGACTTATTGGTTGAAAGCTTCACTTTTGACCAATAATAAACTTAGTCCTATCAGTCTTGCTCTGTTAAAAGTCTTAATAATCACCACGTCTTTTAGGTATTGTACTTATCATGGAGAGTGATTTCTTAAGCAGTGGGTAACCTGTCTCTCTTTCCATCTTGGAATGACAGAATGGGTCACCTACCAACCAACGAGTAGAATTGAAGGAGACGGACTAATGTCCCATGTTTTAGCTACTTGCCTGTGCACATGTATGAAGAATCAGGACATAACCCCTCATCATTGCAGCGGTAAAGAATCTGCTTTCCTGTCATCTGGATAGATTATTTTACGTCTATAGACTCTGTGAAGAACGAGCCGGTGGGTTGTCACCAACACCTGCGACCACCCCCCCCCACATCATCAGCAACGGTTACGATTTCAACAACACGCAGCGTCACCAACACCAGACACCCAAGTTTTATATATATTAGCATTGAATTCAGATATTTATATTTTTCATTTTTCATTTTCTTTAATGTAGGATCAATATTTCATATTTAAGTGTTTTATATTTTCTAAATAATAAATTGTTTATGTTTGTCAGTTTTTGTTCTTTTTCTATTCATTAATTTTCCTGAGGAGGAGCCAGCCTTGGTAATACTGACTGAAGTTGTTACAGGGCTGAGTAAGTCTTCACAAGTGGCGACCTTGCCAGGATCAACTCGACTGAATCAAGATTCAACTCCATCTTGAATCTACCATTGGAACTTCAACGCCGCATACAACAGACGGTTACCACCAGCCATGAGTAATCATTCTCTATGGTAGGACTACAATACAGGTATTTAAAAGATTTGGTGATTGTTTTAGTCTCAATTTATTGTAAGTCAAGTCAGGCAGGATATAATAGTTAATTCTGCCACCTTTTTTCGAGCTTGAAACACTTTGGAGGATTAGACTCTAGGGACCCGAGATTTTCCATTGACAATTTGTTTCATTGAGCTCTTTATTATATCAAGGGAACTGCGGTACGACACTCTTGATTTGTTGGTGAGAAGATTTGATGGTCAAAGGACCCCATTCTACTTACTGTTTCCTCGGAGCCAGCATAGAACCCTTCGTTTTCATTAATACATATTTTTTAATTGAAGCAGGGATCGAGCTCTCTGGTTTATTTGCAGTTTGAGCGGAGCAGGAATTGAACCCTCTGTTTTCTTTGATACCCGTTTCATTTTTTCCCGCCCCTCAAGGAAGGTTCCTTGATGTTGGTGAGGGGCTCTTGATTTAGGAAATTGGATCTGTGCTCCAGTTCCCCGAATTAAGCCTGAATGCCTTCCACATCCCCCCCAGGCGCTGTATAATCCTCCGGGTTTAGCGCTTCCCCTTGATTATAATAATAATAATTCATTTTTCCCTGGTAGTTTAAATTCTTGCACGCATGGAGGAATACCAGTTTTGGATGAACGCTGGAAGTAAGTTAGGAATAACAGGGAAAAATTTAGAATCTTTCATTAGTGCTAAAATCCAGGAAAGACTTGAAAGAGAGAGAATTGAGAGAGAAGAGAAACAGAAAGGGAAAGACAGGAGGAAAAGGAGAGAGAAAAAATCGAAAGAGAAGAAGAAAAGGAGAGAGAGAGAATCGAAAGAGAAGAGAAAAAGGAGAGAGAGAGAATCGAAAGAGAAGAAAAAAAGGAGAGAGAGAATTGAAAGAGAAAGCCAAGAAAGACAGAAAGAGACCGAGAAGACAAAAAAGAGCGTGATAGACTTGATCGTGAGGAAAGAGCTAGAGAACGTGAGGGAAAAGCTAGAGAACATGAATTAAGAGAGAGAGAAAAAGATCGCGAGCTCGAAAAAGATCGCGAGCTCGAAAAAGCTCACCTTGAATTAGAGAATAAAAAGTTGACTCTTACACATCAACAATTAGAGGAAGGAGTAATTGAACATCATGCAGCTAGTGCACATATTCCAACACCTAATTTACCTCCCTTCACAGAGGGTGAAGACATTACTTCATACATTATCAGGTTTGAAAATACTGCTACCCTCTGTGAATGGCCTGCTGACACCTGGGCTACAAGGTTAGGAATGTTATTTTCTGGTACAACTTTGAATATCTATGCAACTTTGTCGCAGGATATCATATGTAATTATAACCTACTGAAGAAGGCAATCCTTAAAGCATATCAAAAAACCACTAATTCTTACAGGAAAGATTTCAGGTATGCCACCTTACAGCCTGGCCAGAACTTTCAGCAGTTACAGGTAACACTCTTTCATTTGTTCGACTTTTGGATAGAGAATTCAGGAATTGATCACAGTTATGAATCTCTTAGAGACTTCATGGTTGCTGACCAGTTCCTGACAACTCTTCCTCACCAGATACGAACATTCATTAGAGAACGTAACCTGATTAAAGCTGAGGAAGTTGCTGAGGCTGCTGACTTGTATGCTGAGGCTCACAATTCCTATAAAGACCTAAAGGGATCGAACCTTAAGGGCAATAGTTCACCTGAACCAAAGATTGAGAAGCCTACAGTAGAAGCAAAGTCACCAGCTATTATACCAACCTGTCATCGGTGTGGTGGTATCGGACATAAACGTCCAGATTGTCCTTCCAAGAAAATAGAGAAAGCTGGAAGATGTTTTGTTGACAGTAATGACCAAGCACCCTTCTGTTCAGGAGCAGTTAATGGTATAAAAGTCTCAGACATATTACTTGATACTGGATGTATGTGCATCGTAATTTCGGACAAACTGTTCCCTTACTTTAAAGCCTCTCGTGTGTCCTCTATTCTTTCAGATTACTTGGGTCGTGAAAAGACTTTCCCTACAATACGTTGTTACTTGAAAACTAAATGGTTTACCGGTTGGACTAATGCAGTACTAGCCCCAATTACTTGTTCTATGATAGTGGGTAACATTAAAGGTGCCATTCTTCCTTCAGAGGCGGATCTTTCGTTACCACCCGTGGATCTAAGTTTTCCAGTTCTTCCTTGCAAGTTAAATAATCCCCTTAACAATTCCGCACCAGAAGCTGCATTGTCTCGTACTGTTCATTTGGGGGTGGAAACAGATGATACTGCTCTCGATAGTGAGGTAGCAGGATCACCTGTCCACTCGTCGGGTGAAAGTAAGGGTATTGCCTCCGGCACACTCAATGTCTTGACTAGGGCTCAGACCATAACCCCGGTTTCTCCTACCTCCTCTTCTCCCACCGTGAGTCCTTTTATTTTCCCAGATTTTATGTCCAAGGATGACTTTGTCAATATACAGCGCAACTACCCTTCACTTCGGGATTGTCATAATCAAGCTTTTAACAACAAAGTTATCCATGGGAGATACGTATCTCATAAATTTGAATATATTAATGGTATCTTACATAAATCTGTATTTAAATCTCATTCTTCAGTGATAGATTATTCCCTACTTGTTGTTCCTAAACCATGTCGAGAGACTGTTCTTCAAATGATTCATGATTTAGCTTTTAAGTTCCATATAGTGTATATCAATGGTTCATCCAATTATTTCTCTGACTGGTTAAGTCGTGACAGTCAGTAGAAGATTTGTTGTCTTACGCGACTTCCACATGTTAGAACTTTTTCCTCGCCTATTCTTCTTATACTCCTTGACTATAAGTCTTGGTATGGGGGAGTGTGAGGGAAAAGTTCAAAAGATTGCAGTAGCGAGTATTTAGTAACAATAGTTTCATTGCCGGCTACTTGTTAAGGTAGGGTAAGTCCAGCTCCTGCTATTCCCCCCCCCCCTTTTTCCCCTCCCCGAAAGTGATAGTTTGATTGCCGGCTGCTTTTTAAGGTAGGGCCAGTCTAGCTCCCGCTATCCCTTCCCCTCCCTCTTCTCCCCCAAAAGGTGACATGTGGGGCTCCGGCCAAACAGTAATCATTCGACTCACAGCTCCCAGCACTATATTGTAAGTACATGCCTGCTCATATTCTAGTGGACTTATTGGTTGAAAGCTTCACTTTTGACCAATAATAAACTTAGTGCTTTCAGTCTTGCGCTGTTAAATGTCTTAATAATCACCACATCTTTTAGGTATTGTACTTATCATGGAGAGTGATTTCTTAAGCAGTGGGTAACCTGTCTCTCTTTCCATCTTGGAATGACAGAATGGGTCACCTGCCAACCAACGAGTAGAATTGAAGGAGACGGACTAATGTCCCATGTTTTAGCTACTTGCCTGTGCACATGTATGAAGAATCAGGACATAACCCCTCATCATTGCAGCGGTAAAGAATCTGCTTTCCTGTCATCTGGATAGATTATTTTACGTCTATAGACTCTGTGAAGAACGAGCCGGTGGGTTGTCACCAACACCTGCGACCACCCCCCCCCCACATCATCAGCAACGGCTACGATTTCAACAACACGCAGCGTCACCAACACCAGACACCCAAGTTTTATATATATTAGCATTGAATTCAGATATCATTTACATTTTTCATTTTTCATTTTTCATTTTCTATTTTTCATTTTCTTTAATGTAGGATCAATATTTCATATTTAAGTGTTTTATATTTTATATTTTCTAAATAATAAAGTGTTTATGTTTGTCAGTTTTTGTTCTTTTTCTATGCATTAATTTTCCTGAGGAGGAGCCAGCCTTAGTAATACTGACTGAAGTTGTTACAGGGCTGAGTAAGCCTTCACAGTCACTGCTATTTTTGAAATATGTGAACAACATGATGGAAGGAATAGACTCTGAAGTGTCCCTATTCACAGATGATGTGAAGCTGATGAGAAGAATTAAATCGGATGAGGATGAGGCAGGACTGCAAAGAGACCTGGAGAGGCTGGACATGTGGTCCAGTAACTGGCTTCTCGAATTCAACCATGCCAAATGCAAAGTCATGAAGATTGGGGAGGGGCAAAGAAGACGTCAGACAGAGTATAGGCTAGGTGGTCAAAGACTACAGACCTCACTCAGGGAGAAAGATCTTGGGGCGACCATAACACCGAGCACTTGACCGGAGGCACACATCAACCAGATAACTGCTGCAGCATACGGGCGCCTGTCAAATCTGAGAATAGTGTTCCGATACCTTAATAAGGAATTGTTCAAGACACTGTACACTGTGTATGTTAGGCCCATACTGGAGTATGCAGCACCAGTCTGGAACCCACACCTGGTCAAGCACGTCAATTAGTTAGAGAAAGTACAAAGGTTTGCAACAAGGCTAGTTCCAGAGCTTAAGGGAATGTCGTACGAGGAAAGGTTGAGGGAAATCGGACTGACGACACTGGAGGACAGAAGGGTCAGGGGAGACATGATACCGACATACAAGATACTGCGGGGACCTAGTAGCGATCAGTGAAGAGGCGGGGCCGGGAGCTAAGTCTCGACCCCTGCAACCACAATTAGGTGAGTACAATTAGGAGAGTACACACACACACACACAGTTGAGGGACACCGCATGCGCGAGTCACACCTTCCATGCTCCGCAAATATAAGTGTTCTGAGGGCTACCCAAGAGTACTACAAGGGTAGCTAAGTGTGTCACGGTAGTGAACAATCCTTGAAGTGATTCACAATTTGTCTGAGCCACATAAGTGTGGGGAGAGCCGCAATTTTATAAGTGATCTAGAAAGTGATACTTGGTGGAGCATACAGAGTTGACAGGCCTAGTGTGTGGGCTCAGGCGACGTTGCCACGTGTCTCCCAGGAAAGATAATAAAGTGAAACAAATGTGTTACCAGTGAAAGAAATACAGTGAATAAGGTATATTATACATCGAGAAGAAATAGAGGTGGATCTACGCCAGGTCATCACATCGAGCTGGACAATTTACAGGCTGCTACAGGCTGATACAGGCTGCTACAGGCTGTTCGGAAGTATTCACCTATGTAGTTGTCTGGGTGTGGGGTGTTGGTTTCTAATTAACAGCCAAGCTGACTGTGAATGGTCCAACTCTCCTAGTAAGATAAATAATAGTTTATCAAGCACTCGATAATGAATAGCAATTGATAATTTATAGAACAAGGCAAGACAGGATTCTATAAGAAGTAGAAGCAATATAACAGATAGGTGTAAGTCAGGTCACAGAAGGGTAGTGCCAGGAAAGGGAGGACTGAACTCCACATTCACTCTCATACACCACAATTCACAATTCCACTTAATAAATCCTCATATAGCTACACACACACACGTTTACAACCACACTTTCTCACGCATACAGACTCACACTCTCTCCTCCCCACCTAACCCTCCCCTGCCAATCCCCCACTCCTTCCCCTGATCCCCCCTCTCACCCTCCTTCACCTCCACCTCTTCCTCATTCCCCCTCTCTATCTCCCATTCTCCCCCCTTGCTTCTCCCTCCTCCCCACTCCCCATATTCCCCCCTCATTCCCCCTCCCCACCTTTTCACATTTAGCCACGGACTACAGCTTCCCCCTCTACCTCCCTCCCCCCAAACTCAAACACACCACAAAACAAGCACACATAATTACATAAGTTTTTCACTCTGTGGCAACCAAAATAAACAAAAAAATGGGTTGCCAGAGGGCAGGAAGGAAAGCCAAGGGACTGGAGGATGAACCTGCAAAGGAAGATTGGGCAGCAGAGCTCATGAAAAAGGAACTTGAATGGGGAAAGAAGCTGGAAAAACTTAGCATGAGAATGGAAGAAAGGTTAGACGCAGAAAGCAAGAAGTGGGAAATGCAAGTTACAGCAGCAGAGGCTAGGATACAGAGTTTAGAAGAGGAACTGAAAAATCTGAAACAGCCCAAAGAACTAAAGAACAGTTTGGGAATGACATCAGAGACTGATACCTCGGTCACGAACAAGGCGACTGTAGAGAATGAAGGGATGAAACTGCATGTAGAAGCCCTATCAGACCATTGTGGAGTTTGAGGAAAGGAGAGAAACACATCAGGAGTAATCAAGGGGACTGTAGAAAATGAAAGAACTAAGCTGTATGTGGAGGCCCTAACAGACCACAGCAGAGCCCAGGGAAAGCTGAGAAGGGAAAATGACAGGCCAATGAGCCCAAGGACAATAGATAGTGAAGAACCTGAAGAAAGGAAATCTGCAATGGAGGAAACTAAACCAATTCAGGGGATACAAAGGGATATGCAGCGGGAGAATGAAAGAGAGAGGTCAGTCTTTGTTTATGGGCTCCAGGAAGTTAAAGGGGAAACTTACGAAGCAAGAAGACAAGTGGAAAAAAATGCGATCAAAAGCATCATAAAGGCAATAGGAGAAGATGACATGAGCCAGTTGGTAAATTTTCGGAGAATAGGGGGGTTTGCAAGAAAGAGAGCCCGGCCAGTGAAAGTGATTTTCAAGACAGAATCAACTCGGAACAGGATCCTGCAGGAGAAAGCAAGACTAAGGGACATGCCAACGTACCAGAGGGTGTATCTCGACTGCGACAGAACACAGGAGGAAAGGCAGAAACTGAGAGAGATGGTACAAAGATGAAAGGAGGAAAGAGAGGTGAGGATGGAGATGGACACGAGAACCCAGAATCAGGAGGAAGATCAAACACAGCCTCCCTCACAGCCACCTAATGAAGCCCCCCAACCAGGACTATCCCAATGCAACCAAACATTCTAACTCAAACCACACATGCCATATCCAATGCCCCCACCCACCACATTACAAACTCCACCCCCACAGCAACCACCCATAGTTCCTTATCAGGTCTCCCACTTCCCCAACCCCATTGTACCCCCCAAACCACAGTTTTAGAAAAGAAGTTGAAGGTGTGGTATACAAATGCAGATGGAATAACAAATAAGTGTGAGGAGTGGCATGAGAGAATCAAGGAGACATCCCCAGACATAATAGCACTCACAGAAACAAAGCTCACCAGGATAACAGATGCAATCTTTCCACCTAGATATCAAATCCTCAGGAAAGACAGAGGGAGGAGAGGGAGAGGAGGAGTAGCACTGCTCATTAAAAACAGGTGGAGATTTGAGAAAGTTGAAGGAATGGATGTCATAGGCGAAAGGGACTTCTTAGTAGAAACAATTCAGTCTGAGGGCAATAAGGTGGTAATTGCAGTAATGTACAACCCACCACAGAACTGCAGGAGGCCAAAAGAAGAATATGATGAGAACAACAGAGCATATGGTCGACACACTAGCAGAGGTGGCCAGAAGAGCTCACATGGGGGGAGCAAAGTTACTAATCATGGGTGATTTCAATCACAAGGAGATTGACTGGGAAAACCTGGAGCCCCATAGGGGTTCCAAAACATGGAGAGCCAAGATGATGGATGTGGTACTGGAAAGCCTCATGCATCAACATGTTTAAGACACTACCAGAGAGAGAGGTGAGGACGATCCAGCAAGACTGGACCTTGCATTCACCTTGAGTAGTTCGGACATCGAGGATATTATGTATGAAAGGCCCCTAGGAGCTAGCGATCATGTGGTTTTGCGCTTTGACGGCATAGTTGAGCTTCAAGTGGAGAGAGTAGCAGGAATTGGATGGGAAAAACCAAACTACAAAAGGGGGGACTACACAGGCATGAGGAACTTCCTGCAAGATGTTCAGTGGGAGAGGGAACTGACAGGAAAACAGTACAAAAAATGATGGATTATGTGACAACAAAATGCAAGGAGGCAGAGGAGAGGTTTGTTCCCAAGAGAAACAGAAATAGTGGGAAGACCAGAACAAGTCCTTGGTTCACCCAAAGGTGTAGGGAGGCAAAAACTAGGTGTACTAGAGAATGGAAAACAAAGAGATCAGCCGAAGAGTCAGAAACGAATATGCACAGATAAGAAGGGAGGCTCAGTGACAATACGAAAATGACATAGCGTCGAAAGTCAAGTCTGACCCGAAGCTGTTGTATAGCCATATCAGGAGGAAAACAACAGTCAAGGACCAGGTAATCAGACTGAGGAAGGATAATAGGGAGTTCACAAGAAATGACCAAGAGGTATGAGAGGAGCTCAACATGCGATTTAAAGAAGTATTTGCAGTGGAAGCTGGTAGGACTCCAGGAAATCAGAACAGGGAGGTACCCCAACAAGTGCTGGACGAGGTACACATAACCGAGGAGGAGGTGAAGAAGCTGCTATGTGAACTTGATAACTTAAAGGCGGTGGGACCAGACACCATCTCTCCATGGGTCTTTAGAGAGGGAGCAGAGATGCTGTGCATCCCACTAACAAAGATCTTCAACTCATCCATTGACACTGAGCAACTCCCTGAGGTATGGAAGATGGCAAATGTAGTCCCAATTTTTAATAAAAGGAGACAGACACGAGGCATTAAACTACAGACCTGTGTCACTAACATGCATAGTATGCAAAGTCATGGAGAAGATCATCAGAAGGAGAGTGGTGGAGCACCTGGAAAGAAACAAGTGCATAATCGACAACCAGCACGGTTTCAGGGAAGGAAAATCCTGTGTCACAAACCTATTGGAGTTTTATGACAAGGTGACAGAAGTAAGACAAGAGAGAGAGGGGTGGATAGACTGCATTTTCTTGGACTGCAAGAAAGCCTTCGACACAGTTCCTCACAAGAGGTTACTGCAAAAGCTAGAGGACCAGGCACACATAACAAGGAAGGCACTGCAGTGGATCAGAGAATACCTGACAGGGAGGCAACAACGAATCATGGTACGTGACGAGGTGTCAGAGTGGGCGCCAGTGACAAGCGGGGTTCCACAGGGGTCAGTCCTAGGACCTGTGCTGTTTTTGGTATATGTGAATGACATAACGGAAGGGATAGACTCAGAAGTGTCCTTGTTTCCAGATGATGTGAAGTTAATGAGGGGAATTAAATCGGTCTAAGATCAGGCAGAACTACAAAGCGGCTATAAGCCTGGTCCAGCAACTGGCTCCTTGAATTTAACCCTGCCAAATGCAACGTCATGAAGATCGGGGAAGGGCAAAGAAGACCATAGACACAGTATAGTCTAGGTGGCCAAAGACTGCAAACCTCACTCATGGAAAAAGACCTTGGCGTGAGTATAACACCGAGCGCATCTCCTGAGGTGCAGATCAATCAAATAACTGCTGCAGCGTACGGGCATCTGGCAAACCTAAGGATAGCGTTCAGATACCTCAGTAAGGAATCGTTCAAGACTCTGTACACCATTTACGTCAGGCCCATACTGGAGTATACAGCACCAGTTTGGAATCCACACCTGGTCAAGCACGTCAAGAAATTAGAGAAAATTCAAAGGTTTGCAACAAGGCTAGTCCCATAGTTAACGGGACTGTCCTACGAAGAAAGGTTAAGGGAAATTGGCCTGACGACACTGGAGGACAGGAGGGTCCGGGGAGACATGATAACGACATATAAAATAGTGCACGGAATAGACAAGGTGGACAAAGACAAGATGTTCCAGAGATGGGACACAGAAACAAGGGGTCACAATTGGAAGTTGAAGACTCAGATGAGTCAAAGGGATGTTAGGAAGTATTTCTTCACTCATAGAGTTATCATGCAGTGGAATAGCCTAGAAAGTGATGTAGTGGAGGCGGGAACCATACATAGTTTTAAGACGAGGATTGATAAAGCTCATGGAGCAGGGAGAGAGAGAGGACCCAGTAGCAATCAGTGAAGAGGCAGGGCCAGGAGCTATGACTCGACCCCTGCAACCACAAATAGGTGAGTACAAATAGGTGAGTACAGGCCCAGGTAAGAAGGGAGGCCAAACGACTATATGAAAGCGACATAGCAGCGAAAGCCAAATCTGACCCGAAGCTGTTATACAGCCACATCAGTATGAGAGGAACTCAGCAGGAGATTCCAGAGGAGACAGAAGGGAGTCCAGAAAGACGGAGAGGTGGGGTACACCACCAAGTGTTGGACACAATACACACAACCGAAGAAGAAGTAAAGAGGCTTCTGAGTGAGCTAGATACCTCAAAGACAATGGGGCGGGATAACATCTCTCCATGGTCCCTGAGAGAGGGAGCAGAGGCGCTATGTGTACCCCTAACAACAATATTCAACACTTCTATCGAAAGAGGGAGATTACCCGAGGTATAGAAGACAGCAAATGTAATCCCAATTTTTAAAAAAGGAAACAGACATGAAGCGCTAAACTACAGACCAGTGTCACTGGCATGTATAGTATGCAAAATCATGGAGAAGATTATCAGGAGAAGAGTGGTGGAACACCTAGAAAGGAATGATCTCATCAACAGCAGCCAACATGGTTTCAGGGACGGGAAATCCTGTGTCACAAACCTACTGGAGTTTTATGACATGGTGACAGCAGTAAGACAAGAGAGAGAGGGGTGGGTAGATTGCATTTTCTTGGACTGCAAGAAGGCGTTTGACACAGTACCACACAAGAGATTAGTGAAAAAACTGGAGGACCAAGCAGGGATAACAGGGAAGGCACTGCAATGGATCTGGGAATACTTGTCAGGAAGACAGCAGCGAGTAATGGTACGTGGCGAGGTGTCAGAGTGAGCACCTGTGACCAGCGGGGTCCCACAGGGGTCAGTCCTAGGACCAGTGCTGTTTCTGGTATTTGTGAACGACATGACGGAAGGAATAAACTCCGAGGTGTCCCTGTTTGCAGATGACGTGAAGTTGATGAGAAGAGTTCATTCGATCGAAGACCAGGCGGAAATACAAAGGGATCTGGACAGGCTGTAGACCTGGTCCAGCAACTGGCTCCTGGAGTTCAATTCCACCAAGTGCAAAGTCATGAGGATTGGGGAAGGGCAAAGAAGACCGCAGACGGAGTACAGTCTAGGGGCCAGAGACTACAAACCTCACTCAAGGAAAAAGATCTTGGGGTGAGTATAACACTAGGCACATCTCCTGAAGCGCACATCAACCAAATAACTGCTGCAGCATATGGGCGCCTGGCAAACCTCAGAACAGCATTCCGACATCTTAATAAGGAATCGTTCAGGACCCTGTACACCGTGTACGTTAGGCCCATATTGGAGTATGCGGCACCAGTTTAGAACCCACACCTAGCCAAGCATGTAAAGAAACTAGAGAAAGTGCAAAGGTTTGCAACAAGACTAGTCCCACAGTTAAGAGGTATGTCCTATGAGGAGAGGTTAAGGGAAATCAACCTGACGACAATGGAGGACAGGAGAGATAGGGGGTACATGATAACGACTTACAAAATACTGAGAGGAATTGACAAGGTGGACAAAGACAGGATGTTCCAGAGACTGGACACAGCAACACGGGGACACAGTTGGAAGCTAAAGACACAGATGAATCAAAGGGATGTTAAGAAGTATTTCTTCAGCCACAGAGTAGTCAGGAAGTGGAATAGTTTGGGAAGCGATGTAGTGGAGTCAGGATCCATACATAGCTTTAAGCAGAGGTACGATAAAGCTCATGGTTCAGGGAGAGTGACCTAGTAGCGACCAGTGAAGAGGCGGGGCCAGGAGCTTGGACTCGACCCCCGCAACTTCAACTAGGTGAGTACAAACACACACACACACACACACACACACATATATATATATATATATATATATATATATATATATATATATATATATATATATATATATATATATATATATATAATGTTTTCAGATACTTGGGAGTTGACGTGTCGGTGGATGGATTTATGAAGGATGAGGTTAATCATAGAATTGATGAGGGAAAAAAGGTGAGTGGTGCGTTGAGGTACATGTGGAGTCAAAAAACGTTATCTATGGAGGCAAAGAAGGGAATGTATGAAAGTATAGTAGTACCAACACTCTTATATGGGTGTGAAGCTTGGGTGGTAAATGCAGCAGCGAGGAGACGGTTGGAGGCAGTGGAGATGTCCTGTCTAAGGGCAATGTGTGGTGTAAATATTATGCAGAAAATTCGGAGTGTGGAAATTAGGAGAAGGTGTGGAGTTAATAAAAGCATTAGTCAGAGGGCAGAAGAGGGGTTGTTGAGGTGGTTTGGTCATTTAGAGAGAATGGATCAAAGTAGAATGACATGGAAAGCATATAAATCTATAGGGGAAGGAAAGAGGGGTAGGGGTCGTCCTTGAAAGGGTTGGAAAGAGGGGGTAAAGGAGGATTTGTGGGCGAGGGGCTTGGACTTCCAGCAAACGTGCATGAGCGTGTTAGATAGGAGTGAATGGAGACGAATGATACTTGGGACCTGACGATCTGTTGGAGTGTGAGCAGGGTAATATTTAGTGAAGGGATTCAGGGAAACCGGTTATTTTCATATAGTCGGATTTGAGTCCTGGAAATGGGAAGTACAATGCCTGCACTTTAAAGGAGGGGTTTGGGATATTGGCAGGTTGGAGGGACATGATGTGTATCTTTATACGTATATGCTTCTAAACTGTTGTATTCTGAGCACCTCTGCAAAAGCAGTGATAATGTGTGAGTGTGGTGAAAGTGTTGAATGATGATGAAAGTATTTTCTTTTTGGGGATTTTCTTTCTTTTTTGGGTCACCCTGCCTCGGTGGGAGACGGCCGACTTGTTGAAAAAAAATATATATATATATATATATATATATATATATATATATATATATATATATATATATATATATATATATATATATATATATATATATATATATATATATATATATATATATATATATATGCAAAACAACCACTCTGAAAGAACAGAGAAATTCCAAGCGCTTTCGTGACTACTCACATTATCAAGGAACTATGAAAGTAAAGCATCCAAGGAAGCTATATAAGGGGTCTGGCCAGCACCTCACTATCAGATCCCACAACGGTTAAACACCTGACGCGCGCCGACCCAACTTGGACAGGTCCTTTGCACAACTCACCCACAAACTATTCTACCCAAGAAAATTTAAAAATTATTATTTGTCCAGTGTATTATTAAATTCTTCCCAGATTCTATTAATTATAAATGGATCTAATTTATATAAACCAAAGGAAATATTCACATTATTGTCAAAACTGCCTTTTATGAAACAAGATTCAATTTTTTTTTTTTATATTTTATTTAAAACCAACAATATACAATAGACAAAAGGAAAACCATAAAGATGACAATATATGAACAATAACTGAAAAAACATTACATTAGATATTGAAACATTAACGAATAACATAACAATATAACAAATATGACCACCATTACCTACATATAAAATCAGATACCGAAGCTTAAAATTGTCCTAAACTAGCTACATGTGGATAAGTTAACTTTCGCCAAAACATGCAAACCTATATTAACTCTTCCTCAAATTAATCATCCTTGCTCTTAATTTACACTAGAATAATAAAATACAACTATAATAAAGAGCAGTTTGAATCAAAGAACATTCCACAATTATCATAAATTTACCCTAACCTAAGCCTAGTATTCCATCTGTATTATAAATGTCTAATCAACACGAAAATTTTACCACATTCCCCTAACCATATTTGTTGGTGTACATAATACAACCTTGTATTACCATAAAGAGAAAAAAAGAACAATAAAAAAAGAAAACCCATTCTTCACCTTCAAAATCAGACTTCAATTTATCATTAGGTACATACATATAAATAAGTATATAAAGTATATTGTCACATTGAACACCATCACTTACAACGTCAGTTATAATATTACGTTAACTCAACCACGAATAATTCATCCATTCTTACAACTTCAAGAGTTCGTAATTATCTTAAACTACATACATAGTATTGCCACCATCTAGACAAATTAAAAAGAAAAACAATACTCAAATATATCAAAACAAACTATGCTTCTATTGGCACCAAATCAATTGTGCTTACAAAAATACATTGTAAATTAAACTGAAACATAAAAAGCCATTTTGACATTTACACATTGTATCAAAATCATAAATGCGCATAGAAAATATGTATTGAATATCATTGAAAATGTTCATGAGAAAAACCATTAATGGTATATACAAGAAAGTAAACATACATACAATACATACATATACATATATATATATATATATATATACATACACCTACATACATACATACACATACATACATACATACACATACACACACATACAACACATGCATATATATATACACATACATAGTTATAAGTCGATAATTCCAAATATAACTGTATTGTACTTGAAACACTCGGAACAAATAATGTTAAAATTGCACCCCGGACATACCTCATATAACATTCATCAAACTCATCACGCTACCGACCATTCTAGGAAACCAGCCCATTTCATCCACCTTACCTGCCTTTCAACTCCCGTAAATCCCGTAAAGTGAAATTCCTATAACCCTCACTTAAATCCCTCTCCCATCTCCCGCCATACACCTCCTTATTTCTACACTTTGTCCTATAAAAAGTTGCTGTTAATGCATTAATTCTTTCACACACGTTCGCTCCTCTCATAGCCCAAGACATATAAATATAATCCGTAATTATATACCCTACCGCATTCTCTACCATCTGATTCACCCCACCTATGTCTAAGCTTAAAACCCTCAACACCTGCAAACCCCCCCCTCCCACTAACCTTATTACCTTACCCAACCAAACCCTTATTAGTTCCATACATTCGCAAAAATACACTATATGGAAAACAGTCTCCCATCCACCACAAGCCTTGCATATCCCATCCTCCCGTATTCTCTTATGGAATAAAACCATTCCAGACGGTAAGATCCCATGTAAAAATCTATACATTACTTCTCGTACTTTAGGTTTTAAACGTAATTTGTTCAAACGCCCCCAGATATTACGCCAATCATACATCGGATAAACACCTTCTACCACTGCTACCACTGCCTTACCTTCCACCCCATCAAGGTTTCCCAATTTAATATGTGAAGGATCGCTCATGTTTATGATGACACGTAACATTGCCTCACCTATTATGAACTCCCTACCCACCCACCACCGTTGCATATCCTGACGTATCTTATGAAGTCCGCCTTCCCTCGCCCCCCCCCCCCCTCCCGCTTATAACTACGTTTCAAATACACACTCATAATCCTCTTTTCAACAGCTATAAGACCCAGCCCTCCTCGGCCAACCGGGAGTGTGACAACCGCTCGACCTAACCATTCGCTTCCAGTACCCCAAATGAATCTAAAAACGCGCTTTTGTAACCTTTGTATCTCACTACGAGGTATCGGATATATTGCTGCTACATGCCAAAGTTTACTATATAATAGGACATTCGTTGTAATTACTCTTTGATGCAAAGTTAAGTGTGCAGCTCGTAAACCACTGAGGCGCTTCAGTACACCATCTACAATACGCACTGAATTTATTTGTTGTGCTAACTTGATATCACTTACATAAACGATTCCACATATCAGTAATTGGTCCACCTTTTTCCACCTTTCAACTACTTCACATTCCTCATTTAACCTATCCCCAAGATCCATATACTTCGTTTTCTCCCTATTAATTGACATGCCAGAAGCCTTTTCAAAAACATTTACTAACTTTTCCACCCGAGGCAAATCCCTGTTACCACTTACTAAAATCGTTGTGTCATCAACATATCCAACAATGCCAGCCCCCCCACCCCTTTCGTCACCAACCCCATTTGCTCCCAATAAGACCCTAATTCCTCTATAAAAGGGATCCTGTAAACACGCAAAAAATATTTGTGAAAGGGGACAACCTTGACGTAGACCCCTGCTCATCTGAATTTGTTCTCCTAACCTTCCATTTACCCGCACCCGCAAGGATGCATCTTGATACATTAATTTGGCCCATGATATAATTTCCTCTCCAAACCCCTGCCATCTCATAATCTTCCATAACGCTTCCCTTTCTACACTATCATATGCCGCCTCCCAATCTATAGCCAACACCCCCCCCACTCCCAATTTTACTCTTTCTTCAATAAAACTTCTAATCAAACCATGCCCGTCATACATAGACCTTCCCGGCACCCCATATTGTCCCTTATCGATCACTTTACCCAGGACCTTTTTTATTCTGTTAGCTAAAATTCTTGCAAAAATCTTATAATCACCACACAATAACGAAATAGCACGATAGTCTTTAACTGTTAATGGCTCACCTTTAGGCACTAAAACGACCACAGCCATCCGCTGCTGTGCCCCTAAAACCCGATCCCGCTTAAGGATATTGAATAATCTTACCATAAATTCTTTTAAAACGCTCCAATTTTGGAGATAAAAGTCACTGGGCAACCCATCAATTCCTGGTGCCTTACCTAATTGAGCCCCAGATAAAGCTTCCCATGTCTCACACTCCGTTATCGGCCCTTCCAAAACGAATCGATCATGCTCTGTCAACTCACACTGCACAAACCTTCCAATTGACTGTAATGCTATTTCACTTATTCCCACACTTTGCGTTTTCAACTTAACCCAAGCATCAATATACCCACTCATACCCTCAGTCGTCGTCAACACCTGGTCCACTTTATACCCTTGCATACCTACCTGAACATTCAACCCCATTAACTCCATTGCCTTTCGACGTGTGTGTTGACTCCGCAACACACACGCCGACGGCCGATCTCCCCACAAAACCTCCTCAATCCCGCCCTTAAGCCTTTCCCCATCAAACCTCTCATTTTGTAAATTCCGGATATTTTCCTTCAAACTTTCAATTTCAATAACAGGATAATTAGCATTAATTTGTGCATAACAGTCGCGCAACTGCCCCTCTAAATATTTTTGAAAACCGTATTGTAACTGATTATATCTCTTCCCTCGATTAATATAATATTCCTTAATACGTTTTTTAGCTATTGTTTCCCACCAATTAACCATGGCAACATCCCCTGGTGCTTCTACCACTAAACGATCCCACATATGTCCAAAAGACAAAAGACTATCCTCTTCCTTTAATAACTTTACATTCAATTTCCAAAATGATGGACCCCTCCGAGGCACACCCTCAATATCCACATCTATTACCACTCCTCTATGATCCGAAAAAACCACATCTATCACATCCACCCTCCGCACAGTAACCGCACAAGGCACGTACATTCGGTCCAACCTCGCCGCATAACCTCGTTTAATGAAGGTATGCTCTACCATCCCTCCCCCCCACACACATCCTTTATCCCCACCCCGGTCAATATATCCCCCAATATACTCAAACAACACCCCGCACCTCTGGGCTCCACATCTTTACGACGTATCACGCAATTCCAATCTCCGCCTATTATTGCAACATTCGGTAAACCACGTAAAAAATAGACCAGCACGTCCCGAACAAATTTAGTTTTAATACTCACGTCACCCTCAGCTGGGCCATATACACATACTAAACTAATGGGAACCCTACCCCAAGTTCCATCCACTCTAATTACCCTCCCCTCCCCCCCTTCACTACGCCTTACTATAAATGGGCTAGTTTCCTTTACCAAAATGGCAGCCCCACCTTTCAGACGTGTCGCATGTTCCATGTACACATTATAACCACTCATATCCAACTCATAACCAGGCCTAAAATTATGTTCCTGTAAGAATACCACATCCACACCAAGTCGCACCAAATACTCATTAAACCACTTAAGCTTCCTCTCAGCTCTCAACCCGTTAATATTTATAGTAAAACACTTGAATTCAACAAATGGGTTTTCCTTTTGTCCCCGGCATTGACTTTACCCCAGTTCGTTTTGCAACACCTCTGTCCCTCCCCCCTTTGTTGGGAATCACCTTTGCAATCCCTTGATCCTTGGGTTCACCATTCCCTCTCTTCTGTACCTCCACCCAAGACTTTTTCCCAGGGCGTTGGGCAGGAGTTAGCACATCATCAGAATCCGATGATGCTGCAGTCCTCTTTCGTGTCCCGCCCTCCACCTGCATTTTGACATCTGAAGCACCGTCCTGATGCACCTCCACCTCTACTGCATGCACCTTCAGTCCTTTAGACTCTCCCGTCGCCAAACCGTCATCTTCTGCCATACCATCATTCACAGCCTTCCCCAGAACTAAGCCTGGGTCTTCCACCTGATCTAGGACCGATTCCTCTAACAAGTCATCCAACGCCTTTACCAAAGACGCCGCCACTTCTTCACCCATATTAGGTAGTTTCTCCTCAAAAACCTTATGTATGTCCAATGACTGAGATTCTCCTTGAAGAGTTACAATTGGCGATTCGAGCTCCTTTTCTTTGTCCACCTCCTCACTCCATGACAACCGTTGTTGGGGCGGTGTAGCAAGAGACTGTTCTCGCTCATCGCCAACCTCGTCCACTGGCTGCTGTTGCTGCTGTTGCCGTTGCTGTTGCTGTTGCTGTTGTGCCGGGTACCCACTTCGTTTCCCACACTGCGCCGCGATGTGGTCATATGACCCACATAGCCGACACGTACGTTGTTGCCCCGCATACGTTACATAGACTTGAGTCCTTAATTCTTTCAACACAATATATGAAGGAATAGGGTGTCTAAGAGTCATTTTAACTGTATACGCGCCTTCCAGCGCACCTGCATACGGTCCAGTTGCCCATCTCCCTGCTGTGGCTACGTGAACCGTCCCATAAGTACGCAGTTCACTGGTAATATCAAAATCAGTCGCCTCAAAAGGCACATTCCTTATTTTCACCCAGGTGTAATGTCGAGATACATCATGAAGTCTCACCGACACAGCTGTATTAACCGGTATGATGGTCTCCTGATACTTGTCGACCACTGCCTCGTAGACTTGTGCAGACGTCATTTTAACGAAGATTCTTGTCATTCCATTTAATGCGACACCACATATCTCCTCATTTGCTATACCATAGGTATCGCGAATGATCGCTGGTAATAATAAATCCATGTTGGATCCTGTGACAGCACCACGGATCATCTCAATGCAGACAGTGTTGATTCTTCTTCTGCTATTCAGCGCCATGTTGGAGAAAATAAAGTTTCCACCAAGCAACGCTAGGGGCAGCTCAATCAGGTAAACTGCGCAAAACAAACTCAAACAGGAGCGTCTGCGCAGCTCGTCCACACGGCTCGGAGGCGATGAGGACAATGTTAATTATAAATGGATCTAATTTATATAAACCAAAGGAAATATTCACATTATTGTCAAAACTGCTTTTTATGAAACAAGATTCAATTATATTCCTGTCGACCATGGACTTGCTTGATACAACTTTCTCAACTTTTTGAAAATCAATTGGATGGTTAAAATCTCTTACATAAATAAATAGATCATTGGAATCTTGTCCAGTTCTAATGCTATATTTATGTTGTTTTAATCTTAGTTCGAGATTTATACCAGTTTGACCGTAATAAACTTTTCGCAAATTTTACAAGGAATCTTATAGACACATCCATCAGCATTTTGGGGGGAATTCTTTATCAAAAGTTTTTTTTACTGTATCAAAATTTTTGAATACAACTTTAATATTAAAAGTCTTAAGAAGAGAAGGCATATCAACCAAGTTTTCATGGTAAGGGAGAACCAACATATTTTTAGTTGAATAAGGCTGGTTGTCCCTTTTTGGATTGTAAAAAGTATTTCTAGCAACTTTAAAAGATTTATCAATTACATTTCTTGGGTATTTTAAATCACCTATTTCATAAATTTTGGATATTTCCTCATCTATGAACTCAGGACTACAAATTCGTAAAGCTCTCAAAAACATTGATGAGAAACAGACAGTTTGACTCTATCTTGATGCGAGGAATAATAGTGGACATAGGAACAGTTATTTGTAGGTTTTCTGTAAATTTTGAATTTGAATTCATTATTACCCTTAATAATTAAAACATCTAGAAAAGGCAATGAGTTATTTTCTTCAAACTCAACAGTAAAGTTTATAGAATGGGCTAAGCTATTTAATTTTCCAAGGAAATGGCGTATATCTACATTTTTGGGCATAAGACACAAAATATCATCAACATATCTGAGCCATTTAGCTCTATTAGGGAGGATTGTGTTAAGCAACCTTGTTTCAAAAAATTCCATGTATAGATTACTAAGAACAGGTGAAAGAGGATTTCCCATTGCCATACCAAACTTCTGAGTGTAAAACTTATCATTAAATACAAATTTTGCATCAACAATGCAAAGTTTAATAAGTTTAATGATAGTAGGAACTGGCAGTGGTAAATCATAGTTAACGAGTTCTTCAGATAAGAGACTTAATAAATCATCAACAGGAACTTTCGTAAACAAGGAAGTAACATCAAAACTAACCATGTTAAAATCATTTAAGTCAGTCAAGGAGCTTAATTTATCAACCAAGTCTATGTTGTTTTTAACATTAAAGTTAGAAATTTTGCCAACAATAGGGCTCAAAATATCAACAAGCCATTTGGATAATTTATATGAAACTGACCCTATGGAGCTAATAATTGGTCTGACTGGATTCCCTGGTTTGTGTGTTTTTATTAGTCCATACATGTAAGGTAAAGATGGATTAGTGGAAGTAAATTGTTTGACTAATTCATCTTTGCCTTTCAATAGAAGTTTTATTGTTTTATTGAAATTGCTGTTAACGGTTTCCTTGGAAAATTAAATAGCTTAGCCCATTCTATAAACTTTACTGTTGAGTTTGAAGAAAATAACTCATTGCCTTTTCTAGATGTTTTAATTATTAAGGGTAATAATGAATTCAAATTTAAAATTTACAGAAAACCTACAAATAACTGTTCCTATGTCCACTATTATTTCTCATCAATGTTTTTGAGAGCTTTACGAATTTGTAGTCCTGAGTTCATAGATGAGGAAATATCCAAAATTTATGAAATAGGTAATGATTTAAAATACCCAAGAAATGTAATTGATAAATCTTTTAAAGTTGCTAGAAATACTTTTTACAATCCAAAAAGGGACAACCAGCCTTATTCAACTAAAAATATGTTGGTTCTCCCTTACCAAGAAAACTTGGTTGATATGCCTTCTCTTCTTAAGACTTTTTATATTAAAGTTGTATTCAAAATCTTGATACAGTAAAAAAAACTTTTGATAAAGAATTCCCCCCAAAATGCTGACGGATGTGTCTATTAGATTCCTTGTAAAATTTGCGATAAAGTTTATTACGGTCAAACTGGTAAAAATCTCGAACTAAGATTAAAACAACATAAATATAGCATTAGAACTGGACAAGATTCTAATGCTCTATTTATTCATGTAAGAGATTTTAACCATCCAATTGATTTTCAAAAAGTTGAGAAAGTAGTATCAAGCAAGTCCATGGTCGACAGGAATATAATTGAATCTTGTTTCATAAAAAGCAGTTTTGACAATAATATGAATATTTCCTTTGGTTTATATAAATTAGATCCATTTATAATTAATAGAATTTGGGAAGAATTTAATAATACACTGGACAAATAATTTTTAAATTTTCTTGGGTAGAATAGTTTGTGGGTGAGTTGTGCAAAGGACCTGTCCAAGTTGGGTCGGCGCGCGTCAGGTGTTTAACCGTTGTGGGATC
Organism: Cherax quadricarinatus; assembly: GCF_038502225.1. NCBI lineage: Eukaryota > Metazoa > Arthropoda > Malacostraca > Decapoda > Parastacidae > Cherax > Cherax quadricarinatus. The sequence goes on along the minus strand of NC_091339.1, from coordinate 30,184,349 downwards.
TGATAGTGAGGTGCTGGCCAGACCACTTATATAGCTTCCTTGGATGCTTTACTTTCATAGTTCCTTGATAATGTGAGTAGTCACGAAAGCGCTTGGAATTTCTCTATTCTTTCAGAGTGGTTGTTTTGCATATTCTGAAATCACCTGTTTACTGTGATCTTATTGCATATATATATATATATATACATATATACATATATATATAAATATATATATATATATATATATATATATATATATATATATATATATATATATATATATGTGTGTGTGTGTGTGTGTGTGTGTATGTGTGTGTGTGTGTATATATATATGTGTGTGTGTGTATGTGTGTGTGTAAGTGTGTGTGTGTGTGTGTGTGTGTGTGTGTGTGTGTGTGTGTGTGTGTGTGTGTGTGTGTGTGTGTGTGTGTGTGTGTGTCTGTGTGTATACTATGTACAGATATAACTGATATATTGCAGTTTTATAACTGCAGTGTAAGCGAACTTCTGGTAAGACAGTGATGGAGTGAATGATGGTGAAAGTTTTCCTTTTTCTGCCTCCCTACCTTGGTGGGAAACGCTGATGTGTTAATAAGGCAAATAATAGTAAATGTACACCACAGTGACGATGACAAAGCAGAAGCCAGAGACAGTGTACTGTATTCAGACAGCAGCTCAGGCAAGTCTGCCAATGTTTACTGCAAGTGTACCATGTTGCTTCAGATTTGGCATGCTTGTCTTTGATTGGCTAATGAACAAAGGGACTGATTTAATAATTGGCATCCTATCTATCTATAAACCCTTAGCACCCATTCATTGATAGGGAGGCAGCCTATATGGGAGTGTGGAGTGTGACACATGCAGAATAAATTGTAACATACACAGAATAAATTGAACGTTGTTTCAAGACACCTGCGAACAGCAGCAGGATGTCCCTTCACTAAAAGAAATCACCCACCGACATCATTAGAAGCATATTTACTAAGGAGGAAAAAAAAGAGCTAAGCTACCCATATTGTCCCTAACACATCCTAACCTAAATTAAACAAGGGAGAATGAATGGGCCAGCATATTGTCCTTGCTGACAATATGTATGATTGTAATGTTGCAGCCTGAGACTTTAACTCACCAGATGTGTGTTGTGGTTCTTTATGGTGTTGAGGTAGACTAGTGGGTTGTGACCACCTGGGACAACTGCCCCACGTAGACCTCGAAATGTTCCATTGCAAGCAGGGCCAGATTTATAAGAGGGCAAAAGAGGCAACTGTCCCAGGCCTCCCTGCCAGAGTGGCAACTGTCCCAGGCCTCCCTGCCAGAGTGGCCCTCGGACAAATGACTTCCTTTATAACAAAATGTAATAATAAAAATATTGTTTCATTAATAAAATTAATCAAAAAATAAAGTGTGTGTGGGGGGGGGGTGGAATCAGAAAATAGAAAGAAAGGGTTCTCCCCCCCCCTCTCCCTTAGAATAACTTGACATCTGCAAAAATTTTACAGAAGCGTCGTCTTTAGAAACCTACCATCCATATGAAATGCTGGAGGGATTTCCTGTCATGAGGTACTGGATAAATTTTAAAGGCAAGAATTTTATCAAACTTATGGGCTACTTTACCACTACCTACTTTATGGCCCCAAAGAACAATAGTAGACTGAATAAAAGATGAACCCAAGGAGAGTGCTGTTGGCTGGATCAATGGCTCGTGCTCTTAGTAAAACAGCACTGATATTTTGAATCATCTGTCGATTGGTGGAAACTATTTCACCTTTGGTGGGGTTTAAATATAGGCTCAGGCTCTCTCCCATGTCTTTATTTTTTCTGGTGTCCACTAGGAGAGATTCTGTACTGCCAGCTAGGGTACCATCACCCAAGAACCAGATATTGAGCTCACTGGAGAGTGTTTCTGTGACTTCCTTGATGACCAGACAGAATAAAAATGGGGCGAGAGGGTCCCACTGTTGCACACCCTCACATGAGTCAATTTCATGGTCCCCAAACAATAGTTTAGAAGTCACACTATAACACGATTCTGTGAAGGGAGAGAGGGAAGGGAAGTTTGTAGAAACTGCTTTGAGAGCAGCTTCCCTTCTGACTAAGTTGAAAGCTTTGATCAAGTTTTTTTTCATCTGACATGTTGTTGATGTATACTCGTGCTGCGTGGGCAGCTGCTTCACACCCTTGTTGAACACCAGAACCGAGCCTCTTGCCTCACCATTCTCATTGCAGCCTTGGCGACTAAGCACAGAATGGTGTTGTCCACTTCAATGAGTCTGATTCCTCCATCCTTTCTCGGGAGGGCACATAGTGAGGCACCAATGAAAAGGGGTCTAATGGCCTCTGGGGCACTGCCAGCCAGGCACAAGCTGGAAAATTTGGTGAGTTCAGACAGCAGCCTCTCTGAAACCTCACCAAGTGCTGGATTGAGCATTTGTTTCAAGTGTTGTGGCCTTAAACCGGTGAAACCTCCTGCTGAGCCGTGTGGAAATGACATTGCAGTTTTATACAAGTCAGCATCCTGTAAAGTTAAATGTTCTTCACCTACTGCAATATCAGGGAAGTCAATGTTGGTACTGGGAGTCCTGGTTGGATGTTTGTCCATCGGGGTTGGTATGTTAGATCATTGCTATAATGAACTCAAAACCAAAGCACAAAAAAAATTATACATTTTAATTGAAAACAGTGATTGGACAAAACATGATAATAATAACTTTGTAATTAACTTATGAAATAAATCAGTAGGTAAAAATGCAACCACTGCTTTCGGTTGAGTTCTAAGTTTTGCAACTTCTACAAAAACTTAATAGTGTAGAAATTGCAAAAGCATTTTGTAACTTACAGATATCCTGTGATTTATCTAATGATTAAATCAATATAAATAGGGGACGGTTTATAGCTCTATGACCAAACAAATTATTCCTAATTGCCCTCAAAGATTTTTCAAATCTTACAAAAAACTTTTTTGTAATAAAATATTGCATATTACTGAAGCAGATAAATAAATACAAGAATAATTTTGAAAGAAATCGATTACCAAGGTAATCAGATACTTATTCTAAACTTATCAAGAATCCTTAGATTCTGTTAACAGTAATTTTAATATAACAATAAAACGACTACTGAAAGGAAAAGATGAATTAATTAAAGAATTCATGACCACCAATCCATCTTTACCGTATAATGTTTGGATTAATAAAAACACACAAACCAGTTAATCCAGTCAGACTTATTATTAGTTACACAGCTTCAGTTTTCTACATTATTATCTAAATGGTTAGTAGATATTTTCAGCTCACTTGTTGGAAAAATTCTAACTTTAATGTGAAAAAGAGTATAGTTTTATTAGATAAATTAAGCACCATAACTAACTACAATGATCACAGTTTAGTTAGATATGATATTACTTCTTTGTTCACAAAAGTTCCAGTTAATGATTTATTAAGTTTCCTATCTGAAGAACTTCGTAATTACTATTTGCCATTGTCATACCTATTATCTTTGACCGTATTAAACTTAGTATTGTTGATGCATAGTTTGTGTTTAATGATGAGTTTTACTCTCAGAAGTTTGGTATGGCAATGGGAAACCCTCTCTCACCTGTTCTTAGTAATTAGTACATGGAATATTTTGAAACAAGATTGCTTAACAAAATCCTTCCCAATTGTTAATGTCTAATGCCTAAGAATATGGATATAAACAATTTCCTTGTTTAATTAAATAGTCTGGCTTATTTCATAAATTTTACTGTTTACTTTGAACGAAATAACTTTTGGCCTTTTCTAGATATTTTAATTATTAAGTATATCCATAATTTTACATTTTAAATTTTAAATTTTTAGAAAACCAAGAAATAAGTGTTGTTATGTACACTTTTGTCCTTCACATCAAGATAAAGGGAAACTTTCTGTATTCTCATCAGTGTTTTTGAGAACTTTAAGTATTTAAAGCCCAGATTTTACAGATGAACACATTTTGAACATTTACGAAATAGCTAATGATCTAAAATACCCAAAACACTTAATTGAGAAATCTTTTAAAATTGTCAGAAATGCTTATTACAATTCAAAAAAGGAGAACCAACATTATTCAACTAAAAATATGTTGGTTCTCCCTTACTATGAAAACTTTCTTGACATACCTTCTCTACTTAAAAATTTTAATATCAAAGTTGTATTTTTAAATTATCATAGAGCAAAAACAACTTTTGATAAAAAATTCCCACAAAAATGCTGATGGGGTGTGTCTACAAGATTTCTCATTAAAAATAATAAAATTTATTATGGTTAAACTGGGAAAAGTCTTGAAGTAAGAATACAGCAACATAAATATAGCATTAGAAGTGAACAAGTTCCTAATGATCTGTTTATTCATGTGAGATATTATAACCAGTCACTTGATTTTCAAAAGACCGAAAAAGATATATTAAACAGGTTCATGTTCCAGAGAAATATAATAAAATCAAATTTCATAAAAAAATATTTATAAAATTAATGTGAATATTGCTTTATAATTATTCAAACTGGATTCATTTATATATAATACAATCTGGGAAAAAATTAAGATACATTAGACAAGTTAAAATCTTGGGTAAAATATAAGATGGATTTGACAGATCCTTGACTGCCTTCCTACATCATTATAAACAAGTCAAGTGTTGTTAGTTGACAGTGATGTGTAGTCTCATCCTTAAATGTCTTTCTGTTGATCTTTTATTTTTACAGTTCAGTGATAATGTGAGAAATCACGAAAGCGTTTTGAATTTTACTATTTGTTCACAGATGCTTTTCTACATATGTATGTTTATATTGAAAGACGATAGTACACTATTTAAGAGTTTTTGAAAATAAAATATAACTATTATTTATTCATGACTGCTGTCTGAGAAATGCCAAAAATAATTCAGAAAATAAGTAATGTTTTAATGTACTCTGAAGATTCTTGCAATCCATATGAATATTTTATTTTCCATTAACTTTTTAGTTCAACACACTGAGTGATTTTAGAGAAGTCAGGTACTGCAGCGACTGTGAACTCCCACCCTTGGTCGATAATCTCATATCAGTCAATCTGAAGCAAGTCAAGGGGCCTCAATATGTGCGTGTGTGTACTCAAATATTTGTGGTTGCAGGGGTCGAGTCACAGCTCCTATGGGTGTATGTGTGTGTGTTTCTGTGTTTGTGTGTGAGAGAGAGAGAGAGAGAAAAAAAAATTACTCTCCTATTTGTACTCAGCAATTTGTGGTTGCAGGAGCGAGTCACAGTTCCTGGTCCCACCTCTTCACTGCACGCCACTAGGTTCACTCTTTCCCTGCTTGAAGAACCTCATCATATCACTTCTTGAAGCTATGTACAGATCCTGCTTCTACTACTTGGCTCTCCATATTGTTCCATTTCCTGATAATTCTAAGGCTGAATAAATACTTACAAACATCCTTGTGACTAATTTGATATTTTAATTTCTAGTTGTGTCACTCTGATGCTGTGTCCCATTTCTAAAACATTCTGCCCATGTCCACCACGCCAGTTCCTATCAGCATTTTATACGTAATTATCATGTCGTCCCTATCTCTTCTGCCCTCCAGTGTCGTCAGGTTCATCATTCTTAACCCTTTGAGGGTCGACAGGCCCTCTCCAAAACTCGTTCTCAGGGTCGGCCAAATTTAAAAAAAAAAAAAAATTATTTTCTCTTATGAAAATATAGAGAATCTTTTCCCGATCATAAAGACACCAGAAGTTTGAAATTTGATAGAAAACTTACGGAATTATGCTCTCGCAAAGTTAGCGGTCTCGGCGATATTTACGCATCGGCGATTTTGCCCACTTTGAGCCCCATTTTCGGCCAATTTCACTGTACTAGTCGACAAAAAACATGAATATTTCGCTAGAACTCCATTTGTTCTATCGAATGGGTGCAAGAAACCACCCATTTATAAATTCAACTATCCAGTACAGTGGTCAGAATTTAGCAATTTTGCCAATTTCACACAAATTTCAAAAGATGCCAATTTCCGAATAGGGTCCAGAATAAACAAGAAAGACATTCCTGGCACTAAAATGACATTTCCTCTAGTCATTAGTCACGTCTCAAGGGCCCTCTTATATCCTTTTGCTTTCCACTTTGAATTTTTATTCTCACAAAAAATATAAGATTTACTGTTATGCAGACTACTGCATTAGTGTAAAAAATGGTATAAATATTATTGGTGCACTTGTAAAAGAATATTAGACTCACCAGTTGACGTGTATTGCACGCTTGGCACGATTTGTTTACTTTTGAAGTTTGGTAAAAATCGAACATTTCTGCTACTTTGAGCTCAATTTCAGGGCACCTTTCATTGTAAAACCAGTCAAAATCATCTCAATTTCTGTAATATGTCTTCCATTCTATAAAATGAGACCAAGAAAACTAGAATACAACAATAAATACCATACGAAAATACACTGCAAAGTCGCTGATTTATTAAAAAAAAATGGTCAAAGTTTTTTTTTTCTCATTATGCACTGTGTGCTGCAGGATTTTTTTTAGACTGTGCACACTGACCACATAGACCCATTCTTTCACATGAAGGCCTACCAGCTTTCTCCCACTAGATTTGAGGCCGCTAGAATTTATGAGTACTAGTACGTCAAAAACCCCTACGCATAAAACGTACTAGTACGACCAAAACCCTCAAAGGGTTAAACTAACCTCGTTTGACATACCTCTTAGATCTGAGACTAGTCTTGTTGCAAACTTTCACTTACGCCAGTTTCTTGACATGTTTGACAAGGTGTGGGTTTCATACTGATGCTGTATTCTTCAATAAGGACCTGATGCACACGGTGTACAGTGTCGAGAATGACTTCTTATTTAGATGTCAAAACACTATTCTTAGATTTGCCAGTCACCCCTGTAGTGATTATTTGGCTGATGTGAGCCTCAGGTGATGTGCTTGGTATAATGTTCACCCGAAGATCCATTTCCTTGTATGAGAGTTGCAACATTTTTTACCCCCTAACCTACACTCCATTGTTGTCTTCTTTGTCCTTCCCCAAGCTTCATGATTTTGCAATTGGTGGGGTTAAACTCCATTAGCAATTAGTTGAACCAGGCTCTCAGCCTGTCCAGATTATCTAGCATTCTTACATTATTCTTATTTCCACATCAATCTATCTTTTCCGTGATGTCATTCACATATAAAAGAAATAGTACCGAACCTAGGACCGACCCTTGTGCAACCCCACTCGATATATGCGCCCATTCTGACACCTCGTCACGTACCAACACTCGTTGTTTCCTTCCTGTGGCATGCAAATTGTTCGTAACCTTTATTCGGCGCATGTACACACTCTGATTTAAAGGTTATCTCCCCCAACCAGCGAACCAGGTACTAAGGGCTGATGATGGGGCCCTGACGTTCAGTCAGTACCCAGGTTCCAGCCAATGAGAAGATGGTTTTGGCATTTGCAGAGGTGTTGTGGGTACCACTCTCCTGTCTGCCCTTGTCATTCCCATTCTAGAGCTGGTTGAAGTACGGTCTGCTCTCTAGTGGCTTCTATTCTGCCTTGCTTACCGTGGAGTGCACCAATACCTATTTTTGTACATAGTGCATATAGTGGCAATACTTGTGTTCTTAATTGGTGAAGGATAATACAAGTCAAAAGTTTTTCTGTTGTGTTTATTTTGCTCCCTTTACACTCCTACTGACCTACTGTAATGCTTTCAGTGCTATTCTTGCTTGCTCGTCTTGCTCTGAACCAGTCTCCTGTGAAATGCTGTATCAAAAACCTTCTAATAATCAAAACAGTTGCAGTCTAAACATTCTTATCTCTCTCTCTTGTCTTACATCTGATACCTTGTTGTGAAACTCCAGAAGGGTTGTGGTACAGGATTTCCCATCCTTGAAGCCGTGCTGGTTGTCATATATGAGCCCATTCCTTTCTATGTGTTCCACCACTATTCTTCTGATAATTTTCTCAATGACTTTACATAAATGTCAGTGACACTGTGTTGCAACCCTTGAATGGGCTGCTATGTATATTATGTATATAATATGTATATATATAATTATTACCTTTTCATATAATTTTATATTGTTTATATTTGCGATAATAGCTAAATCGTAAATGTATTGCTTTATATTATGATTTGACTTAGTTTCCTTTTGTTAGGTAGGATGTAACACATATTATGTGCTCAGTTCAAGTCTTGATTGTCTAACTACTGTAATTATCGCTCTTTGCTCGTTAGACTGCCGGCTTCTGTTGCTGGGCAGCAGCTGTCCACGGAGTTATCACATGATTGAGGGGGGTGTCCTCACCTCGCCTGAAGTATTCAGTCTGGTCTAGACTCGCTGGGTGGTTGGACGTATTCCAGACAAAGTGCCTAAATCTCCCTTATAGGCCCTTGTTGGAAGATCGTCTCCAGCTTTCTTGTAGGTTCTGTAAGACTCTGTTCACAGAATATTGTATAGACTTAGTGATTTTCGACGTTGTACTGAGGTTGTGTGTCGCATAGACACTCTGAACAACTCAGGTCCTGAGCTGTAGCTTCTGACCTAACTTGTACTGGTATCTGTGTATTATCACAGTCGGGGATTTTCTTATGCTGAACTTAGATTCAGTAGTATGGGAGTTTTGTGACTTTTGTGGAGGATCTGCAGATGGTCCCTACTTAGTGTCGTTATATTATCTCCTTGTCCTGATTCTGTGTCACAGTTGCTTGTTATATTGCTATTGAGCTTAGCATTCTTTTTATTGTTCAAGCAGACTGTTCTGACTGCCAGTTGGTCAAGAAGTTAGTTTATTTGAGGACTTTGTCAGTCACTTGTTTAAGTCTAGTCGAGTCTTGAGACATAGTGAACTACTTAGAGCACTTATATACATACACAAAAACTTATTTGTATATTGTATTATTAAATGTTAATTTACCAGACGGTACTTAAGAATTATAAATGTGATATGTGCTTTCAGCACAATACTATTGTATATGAGAGAAGTGATTATTATTTTGATTACTGTGATTAATTTAATTTAATTTGATATACCTCTAGACAATACTTAATAAATTTATTAAATTTTAATTTCTCTAGTTAGTAGCCTACCAGTTGTAATCCTGAAGCACTATTGAATCATACTGAATTCTAATGGATAATTGGACAAGGATACTGACTAATTGTTACGAAAACCCAGTAACAGGCTGGATGCTAGAAGGGCAGTCCTTTCTAGTATTCACTGGAGATCTCTAAGGTTTTAGAATCGCGTTTTCTGTAACACACTGGTCTGTAATTTTATGCTTCGTGCCTGTTTCCTTTCTTAACAATTGAGACTACACTTGCTGTCTTTCACACCTCCGGCAGTTGCACTGGGTAGGCAGATTTATTGAGGATTGATATTAGTGGCACACACAGTGCCTCTGTTCTCTCTCACAGGACCCAAGGAGAGATGTTGTCTGGGCTCACCACCTTCGAGTTATTTAGTTCTCATAGCAGCTTCTTCACCTCATCCTCGGTTGTGTGAAGCGTGTAGTACTTGCTATAGTACCCCACCGCCTCGGTTTGCTGGAAGAGTTTCTGTCTCCACTGTGAATACCTCCCAGAACCTTGTGCTGAGCACATTCTTCATGGTCACCCCTTGTCAGCTTCCCTCCTCCCTTCCTTAACAGGTTTTTTATTTTGTTTCCCTACTGATGTGAATCTATAATAACTTAGGGTCAGGTATGTTTTTTGATACTATGTCATTCTTGTATGGCCACAGGACTCTCTCTTCATCCAAGCATTTTGATGCTATGTCATTCCTGTATGGCCACTGGACTCTCTCTTCATCCAAGCATTTTGATGCTATGTCATTCCTGTATGGCCACTGGACTCTTTTTATATCCAAGCATTTTGATACTATGTCATTCTTGTATGGCCACTGGGCTCTCTCTTTATCCAAGCATTTTGATGCTATGTCATTCTTGTATGGCCACTGGGATCTCTCTTTGTCCAGGCATTTTGATACTATGTCATTCTTGTATGGCCACTGGACTCTCTCTTTACCCAAACATTTTGATGTTATATCATTCCTGTATGGCCACTGGATTCTCTCTTTATCCAAGCATTTTGATACTATGTCATTCCTGTATGGCCACTGGGCTCTCTCTTTATCCAAGCATTTTGATGCTATGTCATTCCTGTATGGCCACTGGGCTCTCTCTTTATCCAAGCATTTTGATGCTATGTCATTCCTGTATGGCCACTGGACTCTCTCTTTATCCAAGCATTTTCGTTTCTGGCTCTTCAGTTCAGTTCCTTGTTTTCCCGAGTCTTTGCATTCTATACATTTTCCATGTTCTACCATACTTGGCTTTGGCCTCTCTACACCTTCAGATAAACCATGGGCTCACTCTGGCCTTCTCATTCTTTCTATTTCTCTTTGGTATGAACTTCTCTGTCTCCTTGCATTTTGTTTTCACGTGTTCCATCATTTTATTTGTCTTTCCTTATAGTCCTCTCCCCCACTGCATCTCATTTAAGAACTGCCTCATGCCTGTGAATTCCATTTTTCATAGTTTGCTTCCCCCCCCCCCTCCTCCATCCTGTCTTGTGCTGCTTCACTTTTCACTGTTAGCTCAACTAAGTATTTGAAACTCAAGACAATGTGGTCACTACATCACTCACTCTTTCTCTGGATGTGTCCCTAACATGTTGGGGCATAAAGTTTTTCAGGCTACCAGCAGTGAGGTGCAGTAAATCACCTGCTACAAGTGGCGAGTGGTTCCCAGTAATGGGAGGAGCATCAAAATAAAGAAAGTTAAGAGAGAAGATTTGAAGGTAGGAAATCGCTCCTCTGTTCTTCAGGATGAGCGTACTTCAGTGGTCAGTGAAGGTAAAGGTACTACTTCCCCTGCTAATAGAGGTAAGCAAATTCTTGTGATTGGTGCTTTCTGTAATAGGAACAAGAATGTGAGAGAGAGGGTGTGCTTCCCTGGAGCTGGTGGTTAGTTAGTTAGTTAGTTAAAGATTAGCCGGTATTCTCCCGGCCCGGGCCTTTTCCATGTGGTGGCCCGGCTTTGGCTCCCTCTTTAGGGAGTGTCTGAGACCTAAGTCTCCCATGGGAGGAGGCACAAGTACCTCCTCATCTTTGGGACCAACTGTCCCCAGGCCTAGCCACAAGCTAGGCCTCTCTGGTCTGCCATCCCCACCCCAAGGGGGCAAATGGGAATGACAGTCTTATGAGCTAAAAGCTCGGGCTCAGGCACCTACCCTACCCTAGAAGGGTTAGGCATGGTGTCGATCAGCGCTGGTGGTGGTGACATAGTCAACAGGTATGTAATATCATATTAGGTAATGATATTATATACTTTACGTATATAATATCATTACCTGACATAATGATAATTATGATAATTTTATATCCTCTCTAATACAATAATTTCATATGACAGAGACATATGAAATTATTGTATTAGAGAGGATATAAAATTAAAAGCGTAAGCCACTAAATTTGTTTGGTTACAGCTTCTCGAGGGCCATGAAAAACTAATCTTGGGTGTGATTTACAGGGCCCCAAATCTTGTTAAGTAGTGCAGTAAACTTTTATGGGACGAAATTTGTAAGGCATCTACATATGATAATGTTGTGCTAATGAGAGATTTTAACTTTAGAAAAACTGACTGGAGTAATTTGACAGGAAATTTAAGTGACTTTAAGTGACTTTCTTAACACGATTCAGGATTGTTTTTAAAAAGAGTTTGTGACAGAATCAATTAGAGGAAATAACCTGCTTGACTTGGTTCTTGCCAGCAGGGAATCAATGATAAATAATCTTAAGGTTACTAATGAGCTTTGGGAAAGTGATCACAAATTACTCAGATTTAATATATAATGGAATTGCCCTAATGATGGTAATCAAGTCTCTGTCCCTGACTTCTGCTTGGCTGATTTCATAGGACTGAAAAATTACCTGGGTGCACTGAACTGGAATGACCTGACAATGGGTCAGGTAGGTGGTGATGGTTGCCGATATGACGTTTTCCAGTTGCTGAGACAACTTATGCAAATCGAACAAAAATGGTCCTAAATGGATAAACCTTAGATTAAAACATCTCACTGGTCAAAAGAGAGACATATATAAGTGAATCAAAAGAGGAGAGGGGCACTTAAGAAATCAATATATTCAGTTAAACAGAAAAATAAAGAGAGATTATGAGGTTCAAGTTGCAATGGAATCGAAGACTAACCCAAAAGGATTCTTTCAGGTATACAGAAGTAAGATCAGGGACAAGATAGGCCCACTCAAAAGTTACTCAGGTTGGCTCACCGTCAGTGATAAGCAAATGTGTAGAATTTTTAACACATACTTCTTCTCAGTTTTTACACAGGAAGATACTAGCGATATTCCAGAAAAAATAAATTATGAAGAACAGGACGATAATAAACTATGCACGATTAGGGTCACAAGTGACATGGTCCTTAGGCAAATAGATAAATTAAAACCTAACAAATCCCCAGGCCCTGATGAACTGTATGCAAGGGTTCTAAAGGAATGTAAAGAGGAACTTAGCAAACCTTTGGCTAATCTTTTCAACATATCACTACAAACTGGCATAGTGCCTGATAAGTGGAAAATGGCAAATGTGATACCTATTTTCAAAGCAGGTGACAGGTCCTTAGCTTGGATCTATAGACCAATAAGCCTAACTTCCATAGTGGGAAAATTTATGGAATTAATAATTGCCGAGGCAGTTCGTAGCCACCTTGAAAAGCATAAATTAATCAACGAATCTCAGCATGGTTTTACAAAGGGGCGTTCCTGCCTTACGAATTTGTTAACTTTTTTCACTAAGGTATTTGAGGAGGTAAATCATGGTAATGAATATGATGTTGTGTATATGGACTTCAGTAAGGCTTTAGACAGGCTCCCACATAAGAGATTATTGAGAAAAATTATGGCACATGGAATAGGAGGAGAAATTATTTCCTGGATAGAGGCATGGTTGCCAAATAAATAGCAGAGTTTGCATAAATGGGGAGCAATCAGAGTGGGGAAGCGTCACAAGCGGTGTTCCACAAGGGTCAGTGTTGGGCCGCTTGTTGCTCACGATCTACATAAACGACATAGATGAGGGAATAAATAGCGACATAAGCAAGTTTGCCGATGACACCAAAATAGGCTGACGAATTCATTCTGAAGATGATACTGGAGCACTCCAGCAAGATTTGAATAGACTGATGCAGTGGTCGGAGAAGTGGTAGATGCAGTTTAATATTGACAAATGCAAAGTTCTAAACAGTGGACAGAAAAATAAGCATTAATATTACTGATTGTAAAAAGGATTTGGGAGTTCTTTTTAGCAGTAATCTAAAACCAAGAAAACAGTGCATAAGTGTTGGCAATAAAGCGAACAGAATCCTTGGCTTCATATCAAGAAGCATAAATAATAGGAGTTCTTAGGTTGTTCTTCAACTCTATATATCCTTGGTTAGGCTTCATTTAGAAAATGCTGCACAGTTCCGGTCACCGTATTACAGAATGGATTTAAATGCCCTGGAAAACGTACAAAGGAGGATGACAAAGTTGATCCCATGTATCAGAAATCTTCTCTGTGAGGATAGACTGAGGGCCCTGAATCTGCAATCTCCGGAAAGGTGTAGAATTAAGGGTGATATGAGTGAGGTGTATGAATGGAAAACAGGAACAAATAAAGGATATGTAAATACTGTACTAAAAATATTTAGCCAAGACAGGACTCGCAGCAATGGTTTCAAGCTGGAAAAAGTCAGATTCAGGAAGGATATAGGAAAGCACTGGTTTGGTAATAGAGTTGTGGATGAGTGGAACAAACTCCCCAGTACAGTTATAGAGGCTAAAATGTTGTGTAGCTTTAAAAATAGCTTAGATAAATATATCTGGGTTGGAGGATATTGTTAGCCGTCTGGACGACATCATGAGAGGTAATGGGAGCAATCCTATTATCTGTCTCAGTGCTGGAGGCAACGATGTTGGCAGATATAGGAGTGAGGACCTGATTAGCAGGTATAGGTCAGCAATAGAAATAATTAGGAGGAAGGGTGGGAGCCCTGTCATATGTGGTATTTTGCCAAGGAGAGGAGTTGGAAATGAATGACTGTCCAGGGCAATTGGTGTCAATTGCTGGCTGGACAAATACTGTAAGGAAAATGCAGTAACATTCATTGACAGCTGGGACCTCTTCTATGGCAGAAATGACATGTATACCAGGGATTGGGTTCACTTATCTAGGTCTGGGGTGGGAGCACTGGCAACTGCAGTGGAAGGAGCTGTTAGGACTTTAAACTAGGAATAATTAGTGGTATGGGTTTTGACAGGAAAACAGTGAAGTCCTATTGTAGTAATATTATGAGTTCTAGGGGAACTAGTAATAAGCAGAACGAGGCAGATATTGAAAAGCAAGTGACACTACGTGATAAAGACAGTAATAGGTTTAGTAGGAAAACAGAAATGAGCAGGAAGGGTAAAGAGAAAGGAGAGTCTTTCAATGTTTATTATGCTAATAGCCGTAGTGCTAGGAATAAGATGGACGAGTTGGGATTAGTTGCTAGTGCAGGTAACATTGATGTATTTGCCTTAACTGAGACGGTTTAATTTAAAAAGTCGGGACATGCCTGCGGAATGTCACATTCAGGGTTTTAAATTATTCCAAGTAGATAGAAGTATCGGGAAGAGGGGTGGGGTGGCATTGTATGTCCGAGATCGCTTGAACTGTTGCATAAAAACGGGTATTAAGTCTGAAGTAACACATACAGAGTCTGTTTGGATAGAATTTTCAGAGGGACATAAAAAATTGATTTTAGGTGTGATATACCGTACCCCAAACTTAGATAGGGACCAGGGGAGACTACTATGGGAGGAAATTGTTAAGGCCACAAGGCACGATAAAGTAGTAATTCTAGGAGACTTTAGTCATATTCATTGGAATTTCTTGACTGGGAATTTAGAATCATACGACTTCTTAGAAGTAGTTCAGGATTGTTTTTTGAAGCAGTTTGTGACAGAACCTACAAGGGGAAATAATCTGCTTGACTTTGTTCTGGCAAACAATGAATCCCTTGTTAATAATTTAGAAATTTCAGAGGAACTGGGTGCTAGCAACCACAAATCAATTACATTTAGCATTAAATGGAAGTATGATAGAAGGGATAACTCAGTAACAGTCCTAGATTTTCGCTTAGCAGATTACGATTGGCTTAGAGAACACTTATCATCTGTTGACTGGGGTAACGAAGAGAGCTATCAATATGACAGTTTTCTGAACACAATACATGCTGCTCAAAGAACGTTTATGCCGTATAAAGAAATTAGATCAAATAGAAATGACCCAAAATGGATGAATAATAGGCTGAAATATCTACTAGGGCAAAAGAAGGGAATTTATAGGCGTATCAAAAGAGGTGAGGGTCATCTTATGAATCAGTATACTGACATTAAGAGGGACATTAAAAAGGGGATAAGAAAAGCTAAAAGGGACTATGAAATTAAAGTTGCTAGGGATTCGAAAACTAACCCAAAAAGTTTTTACAGGTCTATAGAACAAAAGTTAGAGATAAGATAGGTTCCCCTAAAAATAACTATGGGCATCTTACTGACAAAGAGAATGAAATGTGCTCGATTTTAAATCATTATTTTCTCTCGGTTTTTGATAAATTAGACACATGTGCAACTCTTGGGTATCTTTATTGAGGAAACGTTTCGCCACACAGTGGCTTCATCAGTCCATCCGTAGGAGAAACTTGAAGAACAGGAGGAGAATGAGGTAATCAGTCCCTCAACCTTGAGTCGATGTGTTCAGTCCATCAATTTTGAATAGAATACGGCATATCAGCGGAGAAGCAGCTTATAAACCGTATGGCAGGAGAGGTGCAGCAGTCATAGGTCGTGCCACATTTGTTCAATGTGGAAGTAGGTCGTGCCCAAGAATTAGGCAAGCGAAGAATTCCTAAGTATTAAGATCCCAAGAAGTTGCAGTGTCTGACAGATTTGTAGATGAATGGTTCAGAGAACCGACATGTTGATAAATAAGACACATGTGCAACTCTTGGGTATCTTTATTGAGGAAACGTTTCGCCACACAGTGGCTTCATCAGTCCATCCGTAGGAGAAACTTGAAGAACAGGAGGAGAATGAGGTAATCAGTCCTTCAACCTTGAGTCGATGTGTTCAGTCCATCAATCGCTTGCCTAATTCTTGGGCACGACCTACTTCCACATTGAACAAATGTGACACGACCTATGACTGCTGCACCTCTCCTGCCATACGGTTTATAAGCTGCTTCTCCGCTGATATGCCGTATTCTATTCAAGATTGATGGACTGAACACATCGACTCAAGGTTGAGGGACTGATTACCTTATTCTCCTCCTGTTCTTCAAGTTTCTCCTACGGATGGACTGATGAAGCCACTGTGTGGCGAAACGTTTCCTCAATAAAGATACCCAAGAGTTGCACATGTGTCTTATTTATCAACATGTCGGTTCTCTGAACCATTCATCTACAAATCTCTCGGTTTTTAAAAACACAGGAAGACACTAACAATATTCCAGTAATTAATTTTTATAGTGGGCCTGAAGAAGATAAATTATGTAACATCACAGTCACTAGTGAAATGGTTGTGAAGCAGATAGACCGACTGATGCAAAATGGAACTCTGTGAACCATTAACTAATATTTTTAATTTATCTCTTCAAACATGTGTAGTGTCTGATATGTGGAAGATGGCTAATGTAATTCCAATTTTTAAAGCAGGAGACAAGTCGTTACCGTCAAATTACCGTCCAATAAGCCTGACCTCAATTGAAGGCAAATTACTAGAGTCAATTATAGCTGAGATTATAAGAAGCCATCTCGATAAGCATAGCTTGGTTAATGATACTCAGCATGGATTCACGAGAGGCCGTTCTTGTCTAACTAATTTATTAACTTTCTTCAGTAAAGCTTTTGAGGCTGTTGATCACGATAAAGAATTTGATATTGTTTACTTAGATTTTAATAAGGCTTTTGATAGAGTTCCGCACCAAAGACTGTTAAAGAAAGTGGCAACCAAGTTCTGTAATCCTAAAGGTGTCATCAGTTCCAGTGGTCTTTCCTTTTAATCAGCAGTGATAAGTCGACTGGATTTTCAAGACTTCGGAACAATGGTGACCTGTACTTAACTCAGTGGTGACCTGTACTTAACTCTGTGAAGAAGTGTCTTGTTTGCTCCGTGGACTGAACCAAGATGCCCTCCATCGAGCAACTTTACCAGCAACTTAGGGAAGAATTGAGGGCAGCGAAGATGGAGATACGGCGATTGACCGAGGAAAGCAAGAGGATTCGTAGTAGTCCTCCTGTTTCGAGTCCTCAGGTCAAGAAGGGATCGTGGTCAGTGGCTGGACAGCAGGGGACGACGAAGTTGACGATCAAGAAGACGAATGGAAAGCCAGAAACGATGAAGAAGAAAGAGACTGCTGTGGAAACTCCCGTGGAAACCTCCAACGCATTCTCGGTGCTACCCGACGAATGTGAGTCGACTACTGGGATCGTCACGACGAACGACAACAA